>NC_133648.1:82928843-83112557 GCF_009905375.1 Apium graveolens | reverse complement strand
ATCAAAAACTCACTTATTTTTTATTATCAAGTATGTCTTGCTACAAATTTGTGTCTTAAGAAATAAGAACTCAGCTTTCATCTGAGAGAATATAGGAAATCTAGATATGTTTGTTACTTGGAAACTAAGGACCCGTGCATGCTTTATAGACTAGTAGCACGGGTTTACAAAACTTGCATTAAAATGTACTAAACCAAATTCTAAAGCAACCTTGTCTATTTCCTTTTCTAGTGTTAGCAAATCTGTGCAGAATTTTGCAGGTCTGTGACCACCCTTTATCCATTTAATCTCGACCCTTGATCTTGTATTCTTCAATCTACTTTTGTAGACTTTTCAATTAAGTGAATGAATTGTTTGTTGACTGATAATCTTGAATTTTGAACTTGTCTGTATTCTGAATTTGAGATAGTATATTGAGATCTCCAATTGTTCTATAAAGAAGTGACATATCGATAAGTATAATGACTTATATCTCTCTGAGTTCTCTATAAGTATATTTGACTTATCGAGGTCTCCAGTTTTCTATATGTGAAATGACTTGTCGATAAATCTGGGAACTCTATATACACCATTTGACTTATCGATATCTCTGAGATCTCTATATTAGAAATTGACTTGTCGATATCTCCAATTCTTCACATCTTCATTTGACTTATCGAATCTCAAGTTCTCTATATCTTCATTTGACTTGTCGATATCTCCGAGAGTTCTCTATAAGCCATTTTGGACTTCTCTACAAGTCATTTTAGACTTCTTGAATGACTTCTCGATATACCTTGATCTGTGACTTGTCGATTTTTTGACTTAAAATATATTTCTTAGAACATCATTATTCAACTCCAAGCTTCTACATTTTTTCTCTGAGATATGATTGACTTGATCTTCTTCCAGAGTTTATTTCTTAGTTTGAAACTGTTCACAGAAGAATCCCCCAGTCTAATCTACTAACACTTTTTCAGACTCAAGGAATACAGAATACAGATATAGATTATCATACAACTTAACCTTAGGGTTGTCAATATGACTTAGTCTTGTTATTATACAGGAATGTCTTGCACAACAATCTCTCCCAATTTGAGAATATTGCTTATCACAAATTCATGCCTGATAACAAGACTAACCCCAAGCTAAAATCAAATACAAAAAATTGACAGATTTAAATAAAAATTACATTATTTATACATTGATCAATTACATATGTTTAACAATTACAAACATCAAGTGAATTTCTCATAACCCGGTTCTTTCCTAATGAGGTCCTTAAGATTTACTAGCACTTGAAGTTCTTCAATAATTTATGTCCCTTTTAAGGCTTCACCAGTTTGAGTCATTCTTCTAATGAGTAATTATGAGATAATTAACCCTAAATCTTGAAAATTTGTCAACTGGAATGTTCAGAAAATGTCCATCTTTAGAAATTCTACTCAGCCTCTTTGTCTTGAGTTCATTGGATCTTTGTTCAAACAATTCAATCTCTCTGTTATATCGCCTTTTTCTTTCTTGCCTTTTAGCCTTGATCCTAGCATGCCTTAAATCCTTTCTCTCAACCTTTCAGACATCATAGCCTTCCACATCATTGTGTTAAAGTCCTTGTCCTTCATCAAGCTTATCACTCTCTTTAATTCTGTGGTTGAAAATGTTTCCATTACTTTTCTGCTAAGCACAATGAAAGAGCCATCCAAGTAGTAGATTTTGACTTCTCCCAAAGAGACAATCCCAACTTTGACTATCTCCTCAGCTAGTTGTTGATGATAATCATTATCTATTATGCTCCTATTTAAAGGTAGAAAATCAGTTTGATTAAAGCAGTTTCAGATAACACTAGCACTAGCTTATATTTTCTTTGATTTTCTCCCAACAGTCTTGAAATGAGTCTTGATTGGAGGCTTGAATGAAGGTAGGTTTGAGTTTTTCTTTAAAATGACATGGTTGGATGTGATTGGTATTTTGAGTAAGGAATTTGCAGTTTGTTTGTACAGGTATTTAGACTTTAAGGTTGGAGTTTGTTTAATGTTTGATTTGGTAGGTTTGAGGGTTTGAGTTTGAGTGATTTGGATTTCGTGGACTTTCTCATGTTTGTTTCTTCTTCCCATCTTTTCTCCTCCTCTTCTTGTCATCCCTCTCCTTCTTCTCTTCTTTTTCTTTCTTCTTCTCCACCACCTTGCTACTAGCTACTTTACTAGAGTGACTTGGATTTGATCCAGAAGGTTTTTGATCATCTTTTTTCTGCTCATCATCATCCATGTCATCTCTAGTATTGATTTGAATTATGGGCAGCATAGTTTCAGCATTTGTCAAATATCTTCTCAGAATCTTGATAATTTCTTCATCTTCAACAGTCTTCATCTTAGTTGTTCTCAAGTCAGTCTCTAATATCATGATTAATCTTAAGTTTCACATAACACATTATTTAGGAATCATGAATTTTTTGCATTTTCTGGTTAAAGAACAGATTTAGGCCACCCCCTTACTTGGTTGAAGATAGGCTTTAGAAAATGCAACAATTTATGCCTTTTTAATCCTCTTCAAGTAATTGAGTGTCCTCTGGAATCACCCTATTGAATATTTCAATAATGACAGTCAACTCAGATGCTCTATTGGATTGAAGATTTGAGAGAGACACCTGCAAACATCTGTCTACACCACTATTATTGACATTAGCTACAATTCTCTTTTCTCTGAAATTGCCCTTTGTCACTAACAACACTCTCAGAAAGTTTATGTTTTTAATCAAAGCCCTTTTGTGTGATGTAGTTGTTGTTTAGAGAGACTCTCAGTGCTATAAGCAATTCATTTAAGGCAAGGTCCTTCTGCAACTAACTGAAATATGTTTTTACCAACATCACATGGTTTGGCTTTGACTTGTTGATTTTAGCTTGGTCACCATCTCCCCCTAGTCTGGTTAGAAGGCATACTGAGTGAAGGTAAAGGGACCTGGGATTTTACTGAGTGAGATGTTTCTGGCAGAGGCACATTTAAGGCTCCCATGATAGCTCCCAAAGAAATTGAGTTTTACATTGGAATATGCTTATGGGAGTCTACCAAGGACTTAATATCCTGTTGTTGAGATTGCACCAAGGTAGTGAGAGCACTGACTTGAGCTGAGAGAGAATTATTAGAAGCTTGAAGAGAGGAGACATGAGCTTCTAGAGACTAGATTTGCAGATTGGTGGAGGTGGATGGGATGGATTGTGAGCTGTGAGAGAGAGATGTGCCAAAGGTGGCTTGAACTGAATTTTTGATTTCCTCAATCAATAAGGCTGAAGGTTTATATCTTACTTGATAAAGTTGCTCCAACTTGATCTTTGTGTCATTGTTGCTAGTGATTTACTGTTGGACAACCTCATGCAAGGTAATAAATGATTGCCTTAGATTCTTGATGTTGGTCTCTATACCAGTTAAATTAAAATTGACCATCTTTTTCGCACGCTTGTTGAATTTATTCTTGATCTCAACTTGAGATGGCAGAAGTGCATCAGTCTTTTCCATAAATATCTTTCTTATCTTTTCTTGATGTCTACCCAAAGTCTGTTTAAAAGCTTTACCAATGAAATGGAAAGCCTTTAGTTGTGCCTTGTAGACCTCTGTAATAGCATCATATACCTCTTGTGGAGTGAGGGCGTTTCTATTTATACTCAAAATGGTTATATTTATCCCTGAATCTAGCCAAGGCCTCATCCATAGTAATACTAAAATCCTTAGATAGCCAGGCATCAACATTCCCATCCTGTTCAGCTTCTTCAGCTATCTTTGTCTATTGATCTTCAACTTCTTCCTTTAAGACAACAAGATGGCTTGATAATCCTGATTTGACATGTCTATTGTGAGTAGTTTGGTAATGTTGGCCAATCCTGCTAATTGGTCTACTAGAAGATCATCCATTATTGTTGGCTGAGTTTCTGCATCATGTAGCCATTGAGAGTTAAGTGTGAGGTGGATGGTTGATTTGAAGTGTTTAGGTTTGGTGTTTGGTGAGATGTGTTGGAGATAGAGGGTATGAAGATAGGAACATCACCTGTGACAGATGTCACAATTGTGTTGTGACAGTGTATTATTCACTAAGAATGGGAACCTCCATTTGAATTGGAGGGGATTTGACCAGGTTACTGTCATGTTCCATAGTCTCAAACCCTTGTTCTTCTTGCAAAGAACTGGCACTTGAATGTCCTAAACTTGCCTCCCCAATAGCTGGATCATTGGCAATTATACTCCCAACTTTAATTTATAGTGCAATTTCAGCTAGAATTTTGAGGGGAGTTGTCACTGCTAGAGGAACCTCCAATTGAATTGGAGAGGATTTAGATAGCACCCCCTCAGGAGTACTACCCTCAAACTTGTCAATCTGTGAAGATTGTTTGGCACATGAAGGTGCTAGAGTGTCTTGCACAGGGTCTTTAGTTAAAACTGATGAAACCCCTGTATTTGTGTTGGTGTCATCAAGGTATATCCCAATATGCAGCCTCTCACCAACTAAATGTAGTGTATGGGTGGTGATCATAGTTTTATGAACTATGTCACTTGATTTTGGAAAGACTTGATATGAGGATTCAAGTTTTCAATTTTAGGAAGAAAAAATTTATGAAATAAGATTTGTGAGATCAGAATTGAGTGTTGGCAACTCCCCCGAGTAAATGAAGGAGTTTTAAATGATGTGCCCTCTTTGTGTGTGCCAACCAAATTCCTTCTTTCACCAACTTGAGAGTGCTCAAGTTGAGGTGCAGACTCTGTACAGATTACATTTTGGAGAATGCTTGATTCAATAGAGGCACCCTGTTGAGAAGATGCCTCTAGAGTCTGTTTATTTCCCTCTATTATAATTGTATCCTTTTGGGAAGATGTAGAGGTGGTTTCTTGAGTGGTCAACTCAACTGTCTTTTTTTTCTTTGGCTTTCTGACCAGGTTAGACTCTAGTTATGTTTGGTCCTCACCACTCTCAAAATTACAGTCAAGGGTGCAATCTTTATCTTCTTTATACTCACTCCATCCCATTGGGAGGATGAAGTGGTTGGTTTCCTAGCTTATAATGGTAGAGAATAAGTGGTCTCAATTATGGAAGGCCCCTATTGGTTATCCAGTGTTTGTACTTTCACAGGTACAAGAGCCACAACTATACTAGGTATGGCAGTAGACCTCATGTCAGGCATAGGGTAAGGATAGGTTCTAAATCTCTCCAACATAAGTTAGTGAGATTTAGACCTACCTGCACCTTATTCTTTGTAATTAGTGGGCCAAATAGAATTTTGGACACTTTTTTACAGTTGCATATTTTAGTTCTATCAATACCATCAAGTAAATGCATGTCTGCAACTTTATGATTTTAAGTAAATATAATAAACCCATGAAAGAAAATTTCCTTACCTCTATTGGCCAAAGGCATTGTGAGCCTAGTGCTGAGTTCTTCCAGGATCAATAGCCCCACATTAAGGTGCTTGTTGTAAGCCATGGAGAACACCATCTTTTGGACCACACTGGATATATTGTCATACCCAGTTTTTCTGCAGGTGAAGGTTCTAATAATTGAGTCAAACAGAAAAGACCAATCCCTCCTAAGATTCTTCTTGTTCAAGTTGGCAAGGTTGATCTTCTCACTGTAGTTTATAAAATCCATAAACTCATCTATTTCCTTTTGAGTTGGCACCTCCACTATGATGCCTATAGGGATGCTCAATGCTTTGTTGACATCATTGGCATTAAATTCCACCTGCTTTCCCTGAATTGAGAAGTTTACCCCCAGGGACACAGCTTGATTCTCATGCACAACAGTGTTGACCATAGCTAAGTTCTAAAACTCATTGAGCACGTCTAGGTACATAATAGGATTAGCAGTCAAGGCACCTGCAAGATAGGACTCTGACAAAACTTAACAAACCTCTTGAAACTATCAAGAGCTTGGTTAGCATCAGTAAAAGCTAGGTAGTTGGTACCCTTCTTTGGAATAGCAGCTCTAACATTATTTGCGTAAAGAGGGGTTATATCGAGATGTCTGGGTATTTATAAAAAAAGATATGTGACTTGTCGAGAAGCAGGAATAGACGGTTGGGATTTGCTTATCGAGAAGTCACGTGAATTACAAAACTCATGTCGAGATGTCACTATCCTGACTCTTATCGAGATATAGATAGTGACTTATCGAGATGTAGAATAAATACCCAGTTTGTCCTAATTGGACTGAGTTATTCTAATTTTTATTTAAATAAATTAAAATAAAATTATAATGATTTTATACCAAAAGTATTTTATTGAATTAAATAATTTATTGAATTAAATTATTTTAGTTCTAAGTTATCGAGAAGTCTAAAATTTATACTTGTGGAAAAATCCATGACTAAGCATATGTCAAGATCTCTACAATACTTATCGAGAAGTTATAATGAAGCTTGTCGAGAAGTCCTTCGAGAAGTTATGAAAAAGACTTATCGAGAACTCTATCGAGAAGTCTCAAAATGACTTGTCAAAAAGTCATTTAGACTTCTCGAGAACTCAGTTCTCTACATAATTGTGTTCTTTTCAATTCTGTCTTATATTAATTTCACATATAAAAAATGTGAATTAATAGTTAGACAGTTTTTCTCAGAATCTAAAAAGTTCCAAGCTGAATTTTAAATTTTGAAAACTAAATATACAGAGAATTCTAAAATATTTATAAAATCATATTCAAGTTAATTTCCAATTAAATCAAATTAATTTTGATTTATCAGAAATTAATCTGCTGCAACATATTAATTGAGTTCTTGCCTTTAGGATGAAAAATTTAACATCCCAATTTCACTAACAAGTCTAGTGAAAGTTGCTTCATCTAAAGGTTTAGTGAAAATGTCAGTTAATTATTTTTTTGCTGGAACAAAAATGAGCTCAATAGTACCATTTACAACATGTTCTCTAATAAAATCGTACCTTACATCAAGTGCTTAGTTCTAGAATAATTAACTGGATTAGCCAAAATAGATATGGCACTAGTATTGTCACACATGATTGAAATTTTGTGCAACACTAGGCCATAGTCCATTAGTTGATTTCTAATACAAAGCACTTGAGCACAATAATTACCTGCAGCTATATATTCAGTCTCAGCTGTGGAAGTTAGCACAGATTATTTTTCTTATTGGTACCAAGATACAAGTCTTTGTCCAAGAAATTGATAGCTTCCATTAGTACTCTTCATGTCAACCCTGCATCCAGCAAAATCTGCATCTGTGTATCCAACAGCTTCAAAACCAGTTCCCTTAGGATAACACAACCTCATGTTTGTTGTTCCCTTCAAACCACAAATATCTGAAATTCTCTTACTACTGCCATCAAATGTGATTCTTAGGATTGCTTGAAATCTAGCATACAGATATGTTGCAAAGATAATATCTAGTCTACTAGCAGTTAAAATATGCAAAGATCCAATCAGTCGTCTATAGCGGATATGTCTACACTTTTTCCTTTCTAACCTTCATCCAATTGGTAGCTGTAGACATTGGTGTAGATGCGGTGACAGTCAACCATTTCAAACTTCTTCAATAAATCTTTAAATATTTGGTTTGACTGAAGATGCCATCACTTCTTTGACTAACTTGAAGGCCAAGGAAGTAACTGAGTGCTGAGCAAGATTGAAATTTATGTATAACTCAACAATACTGTTTTGGATAACTCAACATAGAAAAAGGACTTTGAAATAATCTATATTCCACTAGAATCAGTACATATTATTTATTGAGCATATACACAATGGTTTTGGTAGCTACAGTGAAGAAGACATCAACAGTGATCCGTATGAAGTTCATTAATATGTTAAGGCATCGGAAGAATAAGATTGAAGTCATTCGAAATAGTTATCTGGATCAGTGTGAAGACCTTAAAGATTCTTAGTGAAGTTGTTTATATCTAATAGAAGACTTGACAATGATTTGACAAGATATAGTACGAAGGCTTGAGAGCGAAACTAGTCATCTGTGAACCAGACCATTGTACCAGGTGTCAGTGATTCGTGAAAGGAAAATGAGTATTATCATTAGGAAGATTGTCGAGTGAGGATTCGCAACCGGGAATACAGGTTTTATGATTTAGACAAAGACTCAAGAGAGAAGACTTGAAGACTGGACAGCTTTGGGAATGTAGTGCTCTACAGAAACTAAGTCAAAGTGATCACTACCTTGTAGTAGGAGTCACCCTAATCAGTATATTGAAGATCATAAGCAATATCTTGGTAATACATTTCAATATTTAATTACAAGAACTGATCTTTACTTGGTACGAGCCTCGGGGAATAAACAGGAGCTAAATTAAATTCACATGTGCATGTATAGCCAACTTGGTCGCCGGTAAATCTTGTTGCTTATTTCTCTAAGGCAAAATGACTCCCCTAGCTATACTACGGGGAGTCTTGGTCACAAGTAAGAATGAGAAAGAAAGAGAAACTCATGCATGTGCTTCCAAGGACCCCACAAAATCATTCTTAGGCTTATACAAGGAAATAAGGTCGCAAGTAAGCATTGCACTACAGCTAGGTCCACAACCAAGGTGTACAAGGGATGTAGGTCGCAAGTTAGGAGTTAAGCAATTTAAAATCCCTTCCCTTGGCCATCACAGTCGCAAGTAAGCTTGTATGAGGGAAGATCAAGTCGTCAGTTAAGTCTATAAGGGTCCTACATCGCAAGTAACTCCTCCAAGGAGCTTCTGGTCATAAGTCAGCTTCCCATGTATTCCAAGTCGCTAGTTAGAGAGCCTAGAGAAAAGTCTTGGTCGCCAGTAAGGAAGTCATGCCTAGAAGCTAAGTAAAAATCCCCTTGGTGCATGTTGAGGTCACAAGTAAAAGTACCTAGGCCTACTCTAAGTCACACGTTAGGAGATAGTCTAAAAAAAGTAAGGCAAACTCTCCCTCTTGCTTGTTGGAGTCGCAACTTAGGTAGCACAAGGGAGTTGCATGCGCAAGTAATGAAAATTAGCTAAGGCAACTCTCAAGTATGGTTCTTGTCGCAAGTAAAGTTATTGTGAAGTTCCAGGGATGCAAAATGATTGATTACAAGCTGTTAAATCTAAATATAGGTCCTGGTGCAGCCATGTAGCTTTCTTCTCTCTCCATCCTATCAAGTCTATATAAATAATAGATGCATATTGTAAATGTATCTCTCCATTTTTTACAGCAGTGCGGAGCTCTTACAAAATAATCTCATCACTTATTGATAGCTTGATTTGACAAGGAGAGGTCATGTCCAATTTGATTCACACCATTTAAAGCCTTACAAACTTGTAACACTCATTATTTAAATCTCCTTTGATTGTATTTAATACCTTTTAATAAGAGCTTTAAATTTTTTAGAGTGATAAGAAGAACCTTAGATTTATAGCTTATTGCTTTGGTTCTTTTTATATTTGTAGCTTGAAATCTTTGTATTTGGAGTTGTAAGCAAACCCTCTGGGTATTTATAATTTTGTATAAAAGAATATTTACCTAGAATCTCTTTGTTTATTTATTTCGTTTTCAGTTTTAATATTCCACTGCATTAAATCGATAAAAAACGAAAAAAACATACATTCACCCCCCCTGTATGTACCTTTTGGACCTAACACTAAGCTCTCCCATCATGCTCATCTCATATTCACTCTGCATGAGTCTTAAAAATCTTTTGACATAACTTCTCTTTAGTAGAACCAAAACGATATCATCCACATAAATTTAAACTAGGATAATAGCATCACCATGCTTCTTATATAATAGATCTTATCAATAGTTCCTCAAGTAAATCCATGTTTAATCAAGAATTTTGATAGTGCGTCATACCATGCTCTAGGAGCTTACTTTAAACCATAGAGAGCTTTTAACAATTTATAAACAAAGTATGGAAATCTGGATCTTCACAGCCAGGTGGATGTTGCACATAGACTTCCTCTTCCAATTCACCATTGAGGAATATACTTTTCACATCCATTTGATACACCTTAAAATTTGAGCTTGTAGCAAATCCAAGTAAGATTTTATTGCTTCAAGTCTTGCAACTTGAGCAAAAATTTATCATATTCAATTCCTTCTTCTTGTGAGTAGCCTTTAGCAACCAGTCTTGCTTTGTTTCTTGTCACAATTCCATTTTCATCCATCTTGTTCCTATACACCCATTTTGTTCCAATAATGCTTATGTTTCTGGTGCAGGAACCAATTTCCAAACTTTATTTCTCTCAAACTGATTTAATTCTTCCTGCATGGCAGTTATCAAGTCAGGATCAAGGAAGGCCTCTTTAGTTTTCTTTGGCTCAATTTGAGACAGAAAACATGCATGCAAACATTCATTTACATTAGCACTTCTAGTTCTCACTTCAGCATTGTGATTCACCAATTATTGCATCTCTAGTGTGACTTATATCCCATTTCCTGGTGTAATCTTATTGACTAGAATTGTTCTCATCATTGACATGACTTGCAGAAACCACCATCTTCTTCTCCCCCTGAGTTTGTTCCATCAAACTCAAATGAATTTTTTTCTTGATTAGAATTTTCATTTTCATGGATCACTTGTTCAGTATTTCTTGCTCCATTTTATTTTCTGTGTTGATCTCAGCATCATCCTCAAGATCACTGTCAATATTGAGATTTTCAAACTTCAAAGTTTTAACATCATTTTTATCAAGGCATTCTAAGCCTGGACACTTGTCATCATCAAAAGTCACATTTATACTTTCTATAATTTTCTTTTGTTCAAGCACATAAACTCTGTAGGCAGTTCTCTCCAATTAATATCCCAGAAAAATTTCTTCAAAAACCTTAAAGTCAAATTTTCCCACATATTCAGAGTTGTCTTTTGATCACAAGGAATTTGCTTCCAAACACATGCAGATGCTTCACAGTAGGTGTTCGTGAGATTGTGAAGTTGTATGAACGGTAGACGTGATAACTCAACACTAGAACAGGTAAATAATACTATGTCTACACAAGAAATCAGGAAGAAATGAAGACAAGGCAAATACAAAGACTCAAAAGATTAGAAAAAGGATTGAAGTCTATTTGAAAGAAGTTCATTAATATGTTCATGCATCAGTGAAGAATAAGGTTAAAGACTTTCAGGGTTTCGGACGTGTTGAAGATTCAGCGTAAACGTGTCATTAGAGGATTTCAGTGTATTAACATTGATTGAAGATAGACAGTGGTTGAAGCATAGGAATCTGAAGAATTGAAGACAGGGTATAGACAGAGGTTAAAGAAGATAACTGCAGACTTGAAGTTATACTCACTGAAAGGAGTTCATTTATATGTTCAAGCGTCAGTGAAGAATAGTGAATGAAATATTCAAGATTGTAGTAACAATGAAGACTTTTTCTAAGTACCAAAGAAGATTCCAGTGAAAGTACAATTGTTTAATGACAGTCAGTGTTCGAGTAATAAGGTTGTTGCAAGCTTAACAGTGATTTGAGAAGATTATAGTACGACAGGCCTGAGAGCGGAACTAATCACCTGTGAAATAGACCATTGCACTAGGTGTCAGTGATTCATGAAAGGAAAATAAATACTATCATTAGGAAGATTATTAAGTGAGTATTCGTATCTGGATATACAGGATATATGGTTTATACAAATACTCGGAGAGAAGACTTGGAAAATAGGACAGTTAAGGGTTAAAGCATTCTACAGAAACTAAGTCAAAGTGATCACTACCTTGTAGTAGGAATTACTGAGGACCATTTTATTGCTTAGAAGGAGCAAGAACATTGAAGTACAACTCATAAACTAAGTATCAGAATTAGTTTTGACCTAGTAGAAGAAACATGGAAGAAATGGGAAAAGAAACTAACTCAGAAATGCTTCGTCTACACTATAGTCGCAAGTCAGGGATATTTCCAAGACAATGTACTATACCTGGGGTGCAGAGGTTGCAACTACAGAACTCTAGTCTTCCTTGGTTGCAACTTGGGATTTTCTAAGTCAAAAAATCCTTCCTCTAGGAGTTGAAGTCGCAAGGAAGCTCTACTAGGCTACTAGGTACGCAACTTGGAAATTGGCCAAGGGAGTGTTGGTCGCAAGTTCGGATTCCAAAGACTCCCTCTTTTCGCCACCTATATGAAAGCTCATAAATGTCCAATGCAAAGTCTCCTAGGATGCTTGTAGTCGCCAGTTAGACTAAAAGGGAGTACATAAGTCGCAACTTAGAAAGTTTTTAAGGGAAATCACTTGTTTAGTCTCTAGTCGCAAGTTACCAAGTGTAGCAGCCCTTCTAGTCGCCAGCAAGAAATGAAGAATTAATATAAGTGCTTGAATACTCCTTGTATGCGCAAGTAAAAGAAATTGAGTCCCTAGAAGTAAGCAAATCCCAGCCACACTTTATTGATTACATGAATTGATTTACGTGGTAAATATTCCGCCACATATTTCAACTGATATAAAGACTACACTTTGAAGCAGAAAACAATCAAGAATTGAATTGTTCTATTTATCTTCTTCTCAGACGAGAGATGATAGAAAAAAGCAAAGAAATACAGAGAAGCTCAGACACATTGAATATTCATTTAACTTCTCAGCGGAGAAACGTTATAATACCCGATTTAGCTATAGTATATTCATATGGGTATTATAATCGTTATCCGGTAATTAGATCCTTAGACATACAAAAAGCTAGATCATTGTATAGGATTTAATTTGTATATCTTTGTAGAAGCAAGAACATTGTTGTTCTTGGATTGTAGCTGGTTAATTTATTTACTGGAGTGTAGCAACACCCCTGAGGATTTATATATGAATATATACTTCCCCAAATATCTTGTGTTCATTACTTTATTATCTTATACACTATTCACCTCAAGAACACGGAACCACTAACCAAACACTAAATTATATATCCGCAAAAGATTTAAAAGAATTATTTAATTTAGTGAGTATCGTATTTAACCCCCCCTTCTACGATACTTCGGGACCTAACAATTGGAATCAGAGCTTGTTGATCAATATACAGATCAGTGGAATTTCTTATTCCAATGAAGCTGATTTTAAGACCTACGGAAGAAAATTATGGAATTTCCTTAAAGGTTTACTCCATAGGATACCAGTGGATTTTCAGATTCAAGAAATGAATGAAGTTTCTAGGGATACAATTTTTCTCGAAGATTTTAAGATAACTCTAATGATTCCAGATTATATAGTCAAATAGTGATTTGTACCAATGCTACATTTATCCGGGAATCAAAGAGATCATCAGAGAGGAATCAAGGAGCTTAGAGAGAATAGTGTGGATATGTAAAAATCTCAGTTACAGGCATTAAAATGGGAACCTCAGGACATAATAAAAGAGTTACTGATTGTTGAATCAAAGGAAGCTCAGGTAGTTGAAAGTGACTTGTACACTTTAAGAATACTTGAGGGACTAAACGACAGGGTAGTGTTTTACATGTTAAGGAAGTTTAGTCGCATCAGATTCACAAGTAGTACATATGCTATATCCAAGGATCAACCCTATCTATTCCGTAGCAGAGACTCTTAAAGATTTAGTTCAAGAGGTGGTTATAAGACTGAGATGGGGGCGTAAACAAGATTTGATAGCTAGAGTTATGACAAGAAATATGTGTAAAGTGATTATCAGGGGTTTGCTACAACAGAACAAGAAGCATGATAAACAAGGATAAGTAGGGACTCAGTTGAAGAGTTGAGACAAAGATGGAATGTTTTCTTAAGGAAGAAACCCAGACAAAACTTATAGTGCATAGGAAAATAGTTGGGCTGGGTCAGATGACGAGAAGGAAGATCATGAATATATTGCTCCATATCAATCTCTGAAGATGATTCAACTCATATATCTCAGGTTTCAATTTCTTGAACCACTGCAATATTTTGCTCTTAATATTCAATGCATGTTAATATCTTAGTTTAAATGTTTAACACTCGCACAAGCATGATAGCATCACACATAGATAATGTTGAACTAATGTTTAAATGTTTAACACTCGCACAAGCATGATAGCATCACACATAGATAATGCTGAACTAGTTCACTAGAATATTTTTCCGATAACTAGGATTGATGTTTAACTTTTGCATGTTACTTTAGATAATCTTATAATAATTGTTTGAATATTTTTTGAACATGATTATTTACTTTAGTGAGATATATGTTTTCCAGCATATAAGACCTTTGTTTGTGCTTATTTTCTGTATCCTATTACAATGTGATTTTTTCATTTGATCTGTATTGTTTGTTAAAATGTATTATTTTATAATTGGATTGAGACAGCTAGATGAGATACATTAACAGGATTGGACTAGATAGAATTAGTGATTTATGTGTTAGTTCTATTTATTCCATATCATGCATGTCTTACCTAATTCTTATGTGTAATATTTCTGAATGAATGGCATGTAATCTTAACGCAATGCTTATAACGACTCATACATTTTGTGTATTATTTAAAAGTATAATTATTGAATAATTAATTAAAGAAGATATGTGTATCAGTCCTGTCAGCTGTGTGATATTTTGTTAATATTTATATGTGGTTATTGGTTTATGGGGAATGTCTGTATAATTAATTATGGAGCCATATCGTTTCTGTTTCACTTTTAAAAGTGGTTTATGGAAGATTTATTTTCATAAATATTTGGATTGTCCCTAAAATTATTTTTATGATCTTATAATTTCAATAATTATTTTTGGGAATTTATAAAATTTAGAAATCAATATTTTGTCAATTATTTATTCCTGAATGATTTTCTTACTATATTTAAGAGTAAAATCCGTATTTAATTCCAGAATTCTTTAAAAATTATGAAATTCATATTTATTTAAGTTTGGAATATTCCGAGAATTTTAATATTATTTTGATTTTGGGATTAATTTCACCCGCGTGTCGATTCATTTAATTGAAAAAAGCGGGTATAAAATGCGTTTTAGAAATTGTTTTAAAATTTCAAAAGTTACGTTTTTATTTACTTCGGGATATTTCTAACATTTTAAGACTATTCTCGTAATTTTCTGAAACCGTTTAAGTTCACATTGGTTCCTATATGTCGAAATGCGCAATAAAAACAGGGTTGTAGTAAGTAATGGGAAGCGTGTTTCCTTCTTGTTAATCAGTAAGCAACGTGGCAGCCTCTCACTGTAACTGCTTGCTACATGTTTGGCTATTAAAAAAATATATACAGAATCACATATACACGAACACGGCTATTTTTTCCCCTGTTTGGTCTCTCTATTCCTATAATCCCCATTTCTATCCTTTTTAATTCTCCTCCCCCATCTCTTTTTGCTCTCATTTCTCTCTCTTCTGGCAGCCCAGTCGTCGCCCGTTCTTTCCCCGGTAATTACCCCCTGTCCGTTGCTTTGGTTCCCCCCCCCGTGTACGCGCATCTGTGTGTGCGTTAGGTGTGCAATCCTGTGTGTGAGTGTTAGTGATGTTACTGCTGCCTTTCTTTTATTGATAGTCTCGACTTATTCTTTCCGGCCACCTGGATTTATATGGTGTTATTTCCGGTTACACGATTATTAATCGATTATTTTTTTATTTATTTCCTGCAGAAATTTTATTTGAGAAAGTTCGTGATATAAATAAGATAATTGCGAGCGGGAAAAATTATTTAATCGGTGAATTTCGTGTCGGACACCCGAATTTCTCGGGTACCCGCGAATTTTACCGCCGACGGTGGACTGTGATGATTTTTTCTGAGTCCTAATATTTTAAAATATTACTTTAGTTCATAATATTATTTTCAAAACGAGAAATATTTATCCGGTATTTAAAGTTTGTATTGAGATTTGGATTGCGTATTTATTTATGATTAGGTTATGAATTTGAGCTGATTGGGATTGTTGTGTAATCAATTGAAATTGTGATTGTTGCGTTGTTGTGGGAATTATGACGTCGATTTATGTTTCGACGGGTAGTCCGATAAACAAAGGAGACGCTGCCCGATTTCTGGGAAATCGAACCACCGGAATACGTGAGCGTATCCGGTAATTATCAGGATGTCGAGCAAATATAAATATATATGTATTTTATGCGAAACTTGATTGTACGTTGGTGATGAAATATTTTTCCAAAACCAATAACCCTAATTTCATAAAATGACGAGTATACGTATTTTCTGAAAATGAACACCGAACCGATTTTTTTGAGAACATGGACCCTATTTGTTGCGTCTGTTATTATAATATGTATAATTACGAGTCGAGATTTGATATCGTATGGGTAGGATGTTAGCGAGGATATGTCAAGCATACCCGGTCGTCCAACGTAGGGTATTTCGACTCTGTAAGTGCTAGTCGAAGGATTCGAGAATTGACGTTGGACTAAAGATAACCTAGTGAGCAGTCGACAAGCGTAGCGAGATTCCAAGCGAAGGACATGAGCGTTGAAGTCGAATCCAGGATAGTATGCTAATTAGGTCATAAGCCGAACGTCCGAGTCAATCCAAAATCAGTCAGTGATAGTTGTAAAGCTCTGCAAGGCAAGTTCCCCTGAATCAATCTTTTACAGTTCAGTATATATGAATAATTGTTGATTTAATTTACGTACTGGAATAGAATATTTTAAGTTACGTATCCCCCGTGTTTAAATATGTTTTATTAACTTACATTTTGGGGGAAAAGTGACTTCTGAAAAATGCCTATCTCTAGATTGTGATTAAAATTGGAAAGGTTTTGGAAAGTGTACTGTGATATAATTATTTTAAAAAAGAGATAGGTATAAGTGGTTTTGAAAACTAGATAAAAACGGATCAGATATTGGATGGTTGCATAAGAGGCCCGTAACGGCCCAACGGGTTTGCGTAAGTGGCTAAGTCGGTTGCGCGCCTTATTTAAACCACTTAGTCCAGCGTGGCAGAGACCTAGCTAGTATCTGAGTTCCGGAACATGTTGTGGTGGGATAGACTGATCAGTTGTCCCTAGGATTCGTCCAATTATATATCTGATTTTGATTTAGTGGTTCCCATAATGGAACAGATGGATTTGTGGTTTCCGTAACGGAAAAGATGGTTTTGTGGTTTCAGTAATAGAACAAATGGTTTTGTGGTCCCCGTAACGGGACAGATGGTTTATGGTTCCTGTAATGGAACAGTGGTATTGAAAATGAAAATAGCATGCTAAATATTGACTCTGGTATTTATGCACAGCACACGACTGTTGATTTTGTTTTACAGAGCATGCTAGTTTTGATATTCAGTTTATACATGTTTTACTTATTTTCTATCAAGTTATGAATTCTGTTCCTATAATTATTTTATTGTAAATCGTTTTACTTGTTATTCATATAGTGGTACTGCTGAGCAATTGATTGTTCACCCTTGCAGAATGTTTTATATTTGTATTGCAGATGCCCAGGAGATTCTTCTGTGGTAGCCAGGGCAGAGTTCTAGTTCCTTCCGTGTCAGGCCTAAGGTAGTTGTGTTAGACCAAAGTTGGTCAGTTGAGTTGCTGTATTAAGATAGTATTGTCAGGATTGTCTCTAGTAAGTTGGTTTTGTGATGATTGTAACCTAAGTCATACTTAAACCTGGAAAAGATCTTGGAAAAGGGGTTGTGTTTATGTAATAATGTTGAGTTGGATTATATTATGTTTTTATTATTGTTGTTGATGATGTCAACTCCTAACCCCGGGGTTGAGGCCGTCACAATGCTTGTTTGTTTCAATACAATTAATGCATCTCTTAGTACTTGCATTAATTATAGAAAAAACATGTTTTAGGATTACAATAGGGCAAAGACTGTTAGTCCTCCTTATGTAAGGTTGGAACCATTTTTTTCCTTAGCCTAGAGACAAATTTTTCAAGTCTATTAAAATGGAGAAAATGGTCAGTCAAAGATAAGAATCAACATGATAAGGTTGCAGCTGTTGTGATCTCTGTTTATAGCAAGATCTCTAATCCATCTGGACCCAAACTGATAAGTTGGGTACCAAGAACTGTTAATCCATTTATGAGTGCAGGACATAACAGGTTAATTGATTTATATGTATTCTTGGTAATTGATACTCAAGGCATATGATCAAAGAAAGAGCCTCGCAATTAAATATAATTGACAAAAGCTATTTCTTCAATAATCTTTGGAGATGACAACAAAGGTTTTCATTACGGGACAAAGCTATAAAGAAAAAGGGATGTCATCATGGATTTAACAATTGGTATCACTGATAACAACTAATCATTGGTGACACTGATAACAAATTGAAGCATCTTTCTTGCTGGAGAATCAAGTCACAAATCCTTTTATCAGACGGTTATGCATCAAAGGACAAAATGTCAATTCAGTGAAAGATTAATGTCTCATCTAAAGCAGAAAGGTTGAGAAGCTTGCTCTTGTTAAGAGTAAGAAAAGGATATGCTCGTGGCTAGAATGGAATCACAGGAAAGGTGAAGTCAATGATTTCCACTATAAATCTTCATCTGATAAAAGTTTAGCTATGGCATTAGAAGCTCTCGCCCTTGAACATCAACTCAAGGAACTCTTTTGTAAAAAAAGGATTAGTGAGAGGACTACCTCATCTGGAATTCAGAAGGATGAAATATATGAGGCATGTCAGAAAGAGAAGTCAAAGACAACATCACATCAAAGTTAAGAAATACCTTAGTGATGGTGAATGAATACTCTTAACAAATAAAGTTGTTGTTCATGCATTCTCAAGAAAGGACATCACATATGGTGATCGATCATATCAAAGGAGATCAAACTGGAAGCAACTGTAACATAAATGATCTTGTGGTCAGGTAATAGGAATGAATTCAAGAAGCAGTTCTGATTAATATCTACAATAAAAGAATATTTTGAGACAACATTCAGCATTAGGAACTCCGTGTCAGAATGGAGTGGTACAAGGGAAGAACAAGAACTTGATTAATGCAACAAAGACAATGTCAAGCAAATCAAGACTTTCTAAATACCAAAGGGCTGGAGCAGTCAATGCAGTTTTCTACAAGTAAGATTAGGCCTTGATCAGGACGTATACATGAAGACCACTAATGAGTTAATGGCCAACAAAAGCAAATACTGGATAACCTGAAAGTGTTTGGAGAGAATGTTTTGCCGAAGCAAACAATGAAATGCTTTCAGTTGTTTGAAGATCTTGGCATTTGTAGCTCAAACTAGTTAGGATATTTTCCATGGCTACTCAGTGGAGTCTACAACCTACAGGGTGTTTGTGGTTGATCAACTGAAGATGATTGAAAGTCTAAATGTATAATTCAACAACTTCATGTTCCAAGCTGTTAAAGGAGAATTAATGGTATTTGTTAGGTCACACTTTCACTGTAGAGGGGGTGAATACAGTGTTTATTACAATCAAATCAAACTTCAAGAACTTATGTAACAGAAAACAAACTTTATTGAAACAATAAACTCTGTTACAATCTGGAACTGTTATCTCTCAGTGATGAACAAAATATCACGAGAGCTGCTAGGGTTACAGTAAATAATATTCTCGATAATGATAACACTTATAGTGTAAACCCTATGTCTGTGTTTATATATTACACAGTTACAAGATAATCGCTAATTGATATGGAATATAATTCTGCTTCCTAATATATATCAATCAGATATCTTTCCTTCCAAGTATTCCATTCTTTACGGAATTCCTTCTTCATGCATATCTCTTCTTATGTTTATCTTGATCTTCTTAACTTTAATCAGCTACTGTCCTTATCTGATCGTCCTTCAGCACTTAAGTTTTGATATCTATCTCCTGATGCTTATCTCCTGATAACATAAGTACTGATATCCCTTAAGTTCTGACGTCCAGTATAAGTACTGATCAGTTAAGTACTGATTTGTTCTGTTCAAATAAGATCTGAAATCTAAACATAAAACATATTAGCCATGACATTATCAAATATATTTAACAATCTCCCCCAACTTGTAAATTAGCAAAATATACAAGTTTAACAGATATTTGATGATGTCAAAAACATTAAGTATAAATGCATGAGAAACAGACAAGATAACTACAACTTACAGTCCTTAAAGCTTTTACCAATTCAACTTCTGATAACAACTTTAGTCTGTATACACATCAGAATTTAAGTAGTTGTAGATCTTTGACTTGGCTTCATCATTTTCTGATCTCTCTGATGTCAGGAGTTGTTCTGAGATAATTCTTCAACAAACATTTCTCAGCATATCTGAGTTCATCAATCATTCTCCGTTTGACATCTTTAAGCTCTGCAGTATCTTCACCAGTTTGAAATATTGCAGCTCTGAGATCATTAATCTTTGCTTTTCTCAACTCCCGATCTAGTCTTATGACATAAGCTTTGTCAGACTCTAGATTGAATTCAAGCCCCTTAATACCAAGATATGTTCTGATCTGTGCAGTATTAGGCTTCATATCAACAATATCACCATTGTGATTTCTGTACTTTGGAACATATATGCTGTCAGACTTAACAGGATAAAGTCTTTTCTGTCTCTGAATCTGTTCTTTCAAATAATTTGCAGCAGTCCCTGTCAATCTGTCATCCACTTGAAGTAAAAATAATACATGCTCCAATTCTTCAAAATACTTCAATGGAATGGCATTTTGTCTTATATGATAAACCCTACCATCTGTCATGAAATACAACAAGATGTGTTCCTTCAAGTAGGTATGGTAAACCATTTGTACAGATTCCAATTGATTCAATCTTTTAGGAGTTGCTCCAATTCCTGGTTCACACAAGGAAGTTGGATCATTGGTAGTGTTGTGTACTCTTCTTTCATCAGCACTTCCCAATCCAGTTTTATCTCTTGCTTCCTTTCCAGTAACTACTCTAGCTTCAAAACGACTTGCAGTAGTCTTCAAAGGTTGAGTTTGTTTTGCTTTAGTGAATCCTGGTAGGAGTGTTTTTGATCTTCCTTCTGATATCAAGTTAACTTGAGCTGTGTCAGAGGTTACTTGCTTCTTTTGAATATCAGAACTTTTAATTTCTTGACTCTGAACAACTTGAGCTGTGTCAGAGGTTGTTTTAAGAACTTTTTTGAAGTCAGAGCAAGATTATCTTTGTCATCAGTAATTTCTTCATCTTCAGGAGGTACATAAACTTTAACAGGTTCACCAACCTTTTCTTTACCCTTGGATCTTGGATCTATCTTTGGTTGTGATTTAGCAAATGTTGCTTCAGTTTGTGCCTTTTCTTTAATCACAATACCTTTCAGTTTTGGAAGTGACTTTTTACCAGAAGCTTCGGATTTAGATGTGACTTTCTCTGATTTAAGTCTAGCTTCTTCTTCCTTTAAACTTTCCAAGTCCATTCCTGGATTTTCTTGAAGAAATAACTGTCTTGACATTTCTTCATCAAGATCTAGAAGTTCATCAGAATTTATTCTTTTACCAGTATCAGAACTTAATCTCTTCCCAGTATCAGAACTTATCCTGTGACTTGCAATTTCAGCATTTCTTGATGAGAATCTTTTACTTTGACTATGACCTCCACCCATTCCAGAGTTTCCTTGGTCATCTTTTTCATCATCCTTTCCTTGCAGTGTCTTGTCATCCTTGCATTTGGACTTAATCACTTTCTCCCCCTTTTTGGCATCAGCAGGAAGTAGAAGAGAGATAAGCAATTCCACTGAAGATTGGATTTCTGTCAGTTGTGATTGCTGAGAAGCTTGATTTTGCAGAATTTTATCAATCTGTGCTTGTTGGCGATCTTGAGTCTTCTCAATATAAGCAATCATGTCCATAGATGGTTGAAAGAACTTTTTCTTATCAAGTTTCCAAACTTGTTCTTGTTTGGTAAAGTTCTCCTGAATCGTGTGTATTTCGGCATGAGTAGTTGAATGAAGACCTTGTAGATTTTTAGTACTCAATGCAGTGACACGAAGCTGAGCTTTGAAATCATCAGAATTTAACATTGCATCAGCTTTAGTAAAGTGCTCAGTAAGATGTAACGCAGATGGAATACATGAGACTAAGTTCCATTCCTTAGTCCACTCCTGTCCTGCAGGAGTTTCACTCCAAGGCACTGGTGGTTCCTCTGTAACATACTTCTTTACTAGTTCAGACTTAGAAAGAGGAATGTGTCCTGAAGGACCTGCTGCATCAGTATTTGCAGTTGGAGCAGCATCACCAGTATCTCCAGCATGTGCAGCATCAGATCTTATAGAATCAGCATCATCTGATATAATAGCAGTGTGAGTAGCAATGGAGGCGTCAGCATCCTCTAATTGCTGATCTGATGCTAAGTTCTGATCAACAGCCAAATCCTGATGCTCACCTAAGGTCTGATCATCAGTGTCTAGATGCAGAGAAGGTGACTTAGATAATTCCGGAGTTTTAATAGCATCAGTAACAGTTGTTGGCAAAAGATTTGTTGTTGTTGGAGCTTCTAAGAAAATTACTCCAGGCACAACTAAGTGTTGATCAGCATTATCAGCACTTGTGCCTTGATGACCAAGAGACACAGATGGGAAATTAGCCTTGTCAGATACAGTTTCCTGAGATGGAGTGGATGGAGAAGAAGTAACTGGAGCAAATTCTTTTTCTTGTGAGATCAGAGATTCCTGATCCCCTTCCTTAGCTGCTTCCTCCTCATCATCTGAAACTGGCCTTTTTGCCCTCTATTTCTTGTATGTCCTTGGTAATTTAGAGTCCTTGGAAGTGTCAGGAATTGTCATTTTTCTAAGCCTCTTGAGAAGCTTAGATCCTCCAAGTTCAGAATCCTTCTGAGAAATCTTTTTCTCAGCTGCAGTTACCACAGGTTCTGAAGAAAGAATCGGTTCCTCAGAATCTGAGTCATCTCTCAAGGTGATCCTCCTCTTCTTCTGAGGTGTGTGAGAAACAGTCTTTGTTCTCTTTGGCTTGGAAGATGTAGGTTTCACATAGGACTTGAGATATGTTCTGAGAGATGGTTGAGAGGTTTGAGGTGGCTGAGTAGAGATGGTAGGTGCTGATGAACCAGGTTCTGATGTTTGAACATCAGAATAAAGTGCAGTGTACTTAACAGGATCATAGGTGATTAAGGCTTGTTTGACAGATAGAGTTAAGTCTACCTCGTCTCCCTAGACTTGAAAAAGAATAATAGTCATTTGAAAAGGAATGTGCACATGTAACAAGAGTGAACTGTTCAAGGACGAGTGCCATTAGTCCTAACCATAGACTATTAATCTTCCACTTCAACATTTCGAAATTAATCTGAGACTGTTACCAAATTTTACTCACAGATAAGTCAAGTAAAGGGTTAGACTGAAAAATCAGAACTTAGACCTATACCAGAACTTAACAGTCATCAGAACATAATGTCTTAACTCGAACAAGGAATATCTATCTTAGTAAGTTTTCATACAAGTTCTGAGTTATAGTCTTCAGGACTTAATCATCAGAGCATATAACTAGAACGTGTCCTCAGAATTTGTGCAAAGGGACACAGTGACTGTTTGTCTAAAAGAACATAGACCACCACAAAAATTTCATCATTCATATGGAGTGATTTGTGTGTGCATTAAGCTAAATAACTAATAAAGAGTAAAGTCTGATTTACTTCAGTACATCTTAGAAATAAGTCATAATTAAAACTTTGCTAAAGAGCTGTCATTATCCTGAAACCTACTGATAAATGAGTTCATGCATGAGTCCACCTCAACTGTTTTTGTGCTAATTTTATGCATCTTTGAAATTCTCTTTTACAGTGGCTTCTCAGTGTAAGTGAGTCACGACTGCTTATCAGAATTTATGCTATTATCAGAGTATTTCTCCAGTAATCATAGAGTGTGAACAGTCACCAAGAAAATATTTTGCTTTTCTAATGCATATTTACTTAATACCAGCTATGCACTTGGGTCGTCCCATTCATATTTTTACTCTAGATCTCAAAGGAGTACCTGATATTATTCTTTGATTCTTGTTCTTCTTCTTTTGATAAGTGAGGTTTATCAGCACTTAGTACATTCAGCAGTTTTACTAGAATCAGAACTTAAACAGATGAGTAGCATTATTCTAATTTGGGACTTAGTAATAAGATGAATAAAGTAAACTAAACTAAGCTCAAGTATCAGAATTTGCTTGTGTCATAAGATTTCCACAGAAATAATTACTTCTTTCATGGGATCATTTGTTTATTGAAGACTAGTAGGTCAGTATCTAGCACAATTATCCTCATAGGATTGAATGATTACTTAAACAGATATATCACTTATTAGAGTTAAGAGATATGTATCAGACAACAGTCAGTACTTAAAAACATTTATCAATTAATGCACAGAATATACAAAGAGATTAATTCTGTAAATACTGATCATAAAGTCTGATAACATAGAACAAGTTTAAGCAGATTTAGAGAAAGAACCTGAAATCATTCCAAGTTCATTTACCAATTTTGTAAAGGTAGCTTCACACAGTGGTTTTGTGAAGATATCTGCTACTTGTTGATCTGTGGGAACAAAATGCAATTCCACTGTACCTTCATCCACATGTTCCCTGATGAAATGGTACCTGATGCTGATGTGCTTTGTCATAGAGTGTTGAACTGGATTACCTGTCATAGCAATAGCACTTTGATTATCACAGTAAATAGGGATTTTGAAATATGTTAACCCATAATCCAGTAACTGATTCTTTATCCAAAGAATCTGTGCACAGCAGCTTCCTGCAGCAATATACTCTGCTTCTGCAGTTGATGTGGAAATTGACTTTTGTTTCTTGCTATACCAAGAAACCAACCTGCCTCCAAGAAATTGGCAGCTACCACTTGTGCTTTTCCTGTCAATTTTGCAACCTGCAAAATTTGTATCTGAGTAACCTATTAATTTAAAATCTGATTCTCTAGGATACCATAATCCTAGATCAGTTGTTCCTTTAAGATACTTAAAGATTCTTTTTACAGCTGTTAAGTGAGGTTCTCTTGGATCTGCTTGAAATCTTGCACAAAGACAGGTAGCAAACATGATATCTGGTCTACTAGCAGTTAGATAGAGAAGTGAGCCAATCATACCTCTGTAATCAGTAATATCTACTGAATTACCAGTATCCTTATCCAGTTTTGTTGCAGTGGCCATGGGAGTGGATGCACTTGAACAGTCTTGCATTCCAAATTTCTTCAGCAAGTTTCTGGTGTACTTAGATTGACAAATAAAAGTTCCTTCTTCACTCTGCTTGACTTGAAGGCCCAGAAAATAACTAAGTTCTCCCATCATACTCATCTGATATCTTGACTGCATTAGTTTGGCAAACTTTTTGCAAAGTTTGTCATTTGGAGACCCAAAAATAATATCATCAACATAAATCTGGATCAAAAGTAAGTCCTTGCCATGGTTGAGATAGAACAGTGTTTTGTCAATAGTTCCTCTGTTGAATCCACTTTCCAGAAGAAACTGAGCTAAAGTCTCATACCATGCTCTAGGAGCTTGCTTAAGTCCATAAAGTGCTTTATCAAGCCTGTAGACATAATCTGGATGTTTGGAATCTACAAAGCCTGGAGGTTGTTCAACATATACTTCCTCTTCCAATTCTCCATTGAGAAAAGCACTTTTCACATCCATTTGAAAGACAGTAAACTTTTTGTGAGCAGCATAAGCCATGAATATCCTTATGGCTTCTAACCTAGCAACTGGCGCAAATGTTTCATCATAGTCAATTCCCTCCTGTTGAGAATATCCTTTTGCAACCAGCCTTGCCTTGTTCCTTACAATTATGCCATCACTGTCAGTTTTGTTTCTGAATACCCACTTTATACCAACAACCGATCTATTCTTAGGTCTTGGCACTAAGGTCCAGACTTTGTTTCTTTCAAATTCATTCAACTCTTCCTGCATTGCTTGCACCCAATCAGCATCTTGAAGAGCTTCTTCCACTTTCTTTGGCTCAGACTGAGAGAGAAAAGAATTGTAAAGACATTCATTTGAAGTACCTGTTCTAGTTCTGACACCTGCCTCAGGATTTCCAATTATCAAATCAGGTGTATGTGATTTTGTCCACTTCCTTGCAGATGGAAGATTTTCTCTAGAACTGGATGCTCCCCCATGATTCATGCTGTCTTCGGTTTCATTTTCTGATGCTCCCCCTGAAACTATGCTCTCTGAGTTGGATCCTTCAGCATTTAGATTTTCAGTACTGTCAGTACTTGGCTTATCAGAACTTGACGAATCAGAATTTGAAGAGCCAGATGTATGTTCTGATGCTTCTTGAGATGTGATAATATCTTGAGTATGCTCCCCCTGTATTGGTGCATCTTCCTTTGACGTAGTCACCACAGTTTCAATAACATCAGAGTTTAATCCATCAGAATTTACAGTATCAGGACTTAGACTGTCAGGACTTGAGGTATCAGAATATGAATCTTCATTTTCAAATCTCAGCTGATCATGATCAATGCAATCTTCAAGTCCAGTGATCTTCTTGTCATCAAAAGAGATATTGATAGATTCCATGACCACTTTTGTTCTCAAATTATAGACTCTGAAGGCTTTTATAGAAAGTGGATATCCAACAAAGATTCCCTCATCAGCTTTTAGATCAAACTTGGATAGCTGTTCAGGATGAGTCTTGAGAACAAAACACTTACATCCAAATACATGAAAGTATTTGAGATTTGGCTTCTTGTTCTTCACCATCTCATATGGTGTTTTTCCATGCTTGTTAATGAGTGTTGCATTTTGAGTAAAACAAGCAGTCTGCACAGCTTCAGCCCAGAAATAGGTTGGAAGCTTTGCTTCTTCAAGCATTGTTCGTGCAGCTTCAATGAGAGTTCTATTCTTCCTTTCAACAACTCCATTTTGCTGTGGAGTTCCAGGAGCAGAAAATTCCTGCTTTATTCCATGATTTTTGCAGAACTCTTCCATTATCAGATTCTTGAATTCAGTGCCATTATCACTCCTCAAAATTTTCACAGAATCTTTGATCAATTTATTCAGATGTTTGACATGATCAATCAGGATAGATGCAGTTTTACTTTTTGTGTGCAAGAAATACACCCATGTGTATCTGGTGAACTCATCTACTATGACCAACGTATATTTCTTCTTTGCAATAGACATGACATTCACTGGACCAAATAGATCAACATGAAGTAGATAATAAGGCTCAAGAATTGATGATTCAGTCTTGCTCTTGAACGAAGATTTTCTTTGTTTAGCCTTCTGACATGAGTCACAAAGACCATCAGGAACAAACACTGATTTTGGCAGTCCTCTCACAAGATCTTTCTTGATCAGTTCATTTATCTTGTTGAAGTTTAAATGAGAGAGTTTCTTGTGCCAATTCCAGCTTTCTTCAGTTGAGGCTCTACTCACTAAACAGATTGCAGAACCATCAGAACTTGTTGAAAGCTTAGCTTCATAAATGTTACCACGCCTGAATCCCTTCAGAACAATTTTTTCTTTAGATTTACTAACTATTTCACAATGTTCTGCAAAGAAATCAACATGATAAACTCTGTCACAGATTTGACTTATACTCAGTAAGTTGTGTTTAAGTCCTGAGACCAGAGCTACATCTTTAATGATGACATTCCCAAGATTGATATTGCCATATCCCAAAGTTTTTCCAATGTTGCCATCTCCATAAGAAACACTTGGGCCAGCTTTCTCCACAAAGTCTGATAGCAGGGCTTTATTTCCAGTCATATGTCCTGAACATCCACTGTCCAGAACTAAAATATTTTTCCTGTTGCCCTGCAATCAAAAAGACCACTAATTATTAGTTTTAAGGACCCAGACTTGCTTGGATCCTTTGGCCTTTTTAGGTTTGTTAACATTTGCAGCGGATTTAGCATCAGATTTTATGTTAACAGTTTTCTTATCAGAACTTATACTACCAGACTTTGAATCAGAACTTACACTAGAAGGAACAACAGAAACTTTCTTTAAAGAAGGTTTTATTTGATAATAATCATAGTACAAACTATGATATTCCTTACAAGTATAAATGGAATGCCATAAACTACCACAATGAAAACAAGGATTTTGTGGTTTGTATCTAACAGACTGACTCTTAACTCCTGATTTTGAAGAAAAGGAGTTAATATTCTTATTCTTCCTGCAAAAAGAAGCCAGATGGTTAGAACTTCCACAGTTATGACACGCTTTCCTAGGAGCATCAGGAACAGATTTATAGTTATTGCTTTTATTCACACCTTCCTTTCCATTCCTGTTTTTCCTAGGTGATTTTACCTTGTTTGCATTCTTAACATCTTTCAGCTTATGCTTAAGCTGCTTCTTTGTCATTAAGCCTATGTTAACTTCAGCTGACTTTTCCTATTTTAGTTTGTCAGAAGCTAATTCCTTTTTAACTTCTGATTTCTCATTTTCAGATTTTTCAGTTACAAACTTAACAGGTTTTAACTTCGGCTTTTGCTTATCAACAGGCTTAATTTCTATAGTTCCTTTTTCATTTTTATTTTCTCCATAACCTAAGCCCTCTTTCCAGTTTCCACTGCTTAGCAAATTTTGAGTTGTTTTGCCAGAGTTAGTCCAAGTTCTGATAATCTCTCTCTCCTTTTCTAACTCAGTTTTTAGAGATTCATTCATTTTTAGCACTTCATCCCTAACATAAAAAGCATCATCTCTATCCTTCTGAGTTTGATAGAACATGACTAACTCTTTTTCTAAGAAATCATTTCTTTTCCTAAAAGCAAGATTTTCAGAAGTTAATCTTTCACATGTTAAAGTTTGATCTCTATAACTAACAAACATGGTTTTAAGATATCTTCTCAACTCATTAATATCATCAGTATGAAAAGCATAAGTAGTCTGAGGTACCTTTGTTTCAGCAGCTTCAGAACTGCTCTCAGAACTTGATTTATCAGCATTTGCCATCAATGCATAGTTCTCCTCACTTTCAGAGTCTGAGGTGTCTGTCCAGCTTTTCTGCTTTGTGACAAGAGCTTTGCTTTTGTCACTCTTGGTCTTCTTGCAATCAGGAGATATGTGGCCTTTCTCACCACAATTATAACATTTAACATTAGCGTAATCTCCTTTGTCAGACTTTCCTCCTCTTCCTTCAGATCTTCTGAAATTCTTCTTATCAGAACTTATGCCTTTCCTGGAAAACTTCTTTCCCTTCCTGAACTTCCTGTATGCAATCTTTGTGATTCCTTTCACCATAAGAGCACACAGCTTCATCATCTCCTCATCAGCATCAGTTTCAGGCAAGCTTTCAGAATCTGAGTCATCATCACTCTCAGAACTTGATGACTCAGTATCAGACTTTATGATAAGAGCTTTACCCTTGTCTTTCTTTGAGGAAGGTGGTTTGGGGGATTCCTCTTCAGCCTTGAGAGCAACTGTCCTTGACTTTCCTCCTTTCCTCTTGCTTCTTTGTTCCATCTCAAGTTCATAAGTCTTGAGCATTCCATAGATTTCATCAAGAGTTGTTTCATCAAGATTGTAGTTGTCTCTTATTGTTGTTGCCTTCAAATCCCAACATTCAGGAAGAGCTAACAGGAATTTAAGGTTTGTATCTTCAAGATCATACTCCTTATTAACCAATGACAAGTCATTCAAGAGTTTGACAAATCTATCATATACATCAGTCAATGACTCATTAGTCCTAGAGTCAAAGTGTTCATACTCTTGAGTGAGTATTGTCTTCCTGTTCTTCTTAACTGTTTCAGTTCCTTGACACCTTGTCTCCAGTGCATCCCATATCTCCTTAGCAGTCTTGCAGTTGATTACCCTGTTTGACATTACATTATCAATGGCACTATGCAATAAGTGTCGTACCTTGGCATCCTTAGCAATAGATGCTATATCTTCAGCAGTGTAATCACTCTTTTCCTTTGGTACGGTCTTTGCTGCTTCACCTGCAACTACAACAGCGAGCTTGGTAGGTTTGTGAGGCCCTTCCTTGATTCTATCAAGGTATTCTGGATCTGTTGCTTCCAGAAACATGGTCATCCTTACCTTCCATATGGGATATTCAGATGGTCTCAATATGGGAACTCTGATAGTCTCATATCGACTCTGAGTTGATGTCTTTGATGATTCCTCAGTTTTGGTAGGCTTAGTTGGAGTTTCTGTGTCAGACATGATTGTGTTTGGATCTTTAACTGTATGTGTGTTAACAGAAGGCTCTGATACCACTTGTTAGGTCACACTTTCACTGTAGAGGGGGTGAATACAGTGTTTATTACAATCAAATCAAACTTCAAGAACTTATGTAACAGAAAACAAACTTTATTGAAACAATAAACTCTGTTACAATCTGGAACTGTTATCTCTCAGTGATGAACAAAATATCACGAGAGCTGCTAGGGTTACAGTAAATAATATTCTCGATAATGATAACACTTATAGTGTAAACCCTATGTCTGTATTTATATATTACACAGTTACAAGATAATCGCTAATTGATATGGAATATAATTCTGCTTCCTAATATATATCAATCAGATATCTTTCCTTCCAAGTATTCCATTCTTTACCGAATTCCTTCTTCATGCATATCTCTTCTTATGTTTATCTTGATCTTCTTAACTTTAATCAGCTACTGTCCTTATCTGATCGTCCTTCAGCACTTAAGTTCTGATATCTATCTCCTGATGCTTATCTCCTGATAACATAAGTACTGATATCCCTTAAGTTCTGACGTCCAGTATAAGTACTGATCAGTTAAGTACTGATTTGTTCTGTTCAAATAAGATCTGAAATCTAAACATAAAACATATTAGCCATGACATTATCAAATATATCTAACAGTATTGATGATTCATATCCAGGAAATGGAATGGCAGTGTAATACATAACTCATTACTTCAATGAAACCAGTGAGCAAGGATAAGGATTTTTAGGAAATCCCAGCAACAGCTTAGGGGGAAATAGAAGGATCAACTAGTCAGACACAACACCTCATTGTAAATAAAGAGGACACAACAAGAACATATCTGTTGAGACAAAGGGTTTGATGTCAATATTATTCCAAGAGTCTAGTTCTTAAGTGATCCAGATGGTGGAGTAATGATTAGCAGGTCTACTGAGTATGAATGATTATTTCTCTAGATTTTTATCTGAAGAAGAAATTAAGAAAGTTACAAAAGCTCTGATAGATCTGGATTGATTGGGAGATTACAAAGTAAAATGAACTCAATCAGTCAGAAAGCAGATTGTAGGGAAGCTGGTATCCAAACCAAATGGCAATTTTGTAATTCGTACAAGGATAACTAGAAGTCAAAACTGGATGACAATGGCATTGTTACGAAGGAGAAGGCCAAACTGGATGTTAGATTATTATATGAAAACAGTATCTAACGGAAAGCACCAGTGACGAGACTTGAGGATATTATGACATATCTGGCACCTGAGGCACATTTAAACTTTAATATCTATAAGGTGAATATGAACAAGTGCACTCCTGGTTGGTGAGTCAAAATAAGAAGTCAATGCACAACAGTTTATGGACTTTGCAGTTGCAGATCAATTGGACTATGTATATCTCTTCATCACAAGCTCACTTAAGGTTGATATGAAATGATATCTTACTCAAGAAATCATCAAGGACATGGTATGGCACTCTAACTGAAGTTACAGTTAAATATGAACTAGTAGAGTCGTCATATTAATAACTCTCTTATCACTAGGCACAAACATATTATTTTATATGTGCAATGATACCGCTATATGTTGGTCAACTAACAAAAACTTGTGCAAGATTATTTTCTAAGTAATTTTATAGTAGAGCATATTGGAAAGGTTGCATTTCTATCTGGAATTACTACAAGAGAAATTAAACAAAAAGAATGAAAAAACCACTAAAGCTTGATCAGTGTAACTCGGGTATAATGACAAGGTATAGAGGTATGACAATCTCACTCTTTTAACCAAATGCTAATAGACAACATGTAATGTTCTCAAGATGCCAAAGTGCAAGGTTCCAAGTAAATCCTAGAGAATCCAATCTTATAGCTATTAACAAGATAATCTTAAGGGACTACCAACTTGAGGAGTAAAGTACCCTAAAGATATTGTACTTGACATGTTTGGCTATATAGATATAGATTATACAGTTTGTAAGAAATACAGGAGAAGCATCTCTGAAGCTGTCAACTTAGGTGGCCGAAGAAGCATCTTGGGAAGCTGTCTTCGTGGAAAAAGATTGATTTCTTGTTATGATAAAAGAAAACTTCAAATCCAAAAACTCTGTGAAACACTCTATGATAAGGCACCTTGACACCAGGTATCATTTATTTCCAGAGCATGTCTTTTAGTTACTTGCAAAAATATTAACTAAATCACTTGAATAAAGTTAATTTTTCAAGACTGGTTTGTAAATGTGGAATACCATTCATTGCATTTTAGTTGGAAATTCCATCTATAAGAAATTCTTAGTATAAGTTCACAAGTATTAAATCTTCAATATTTAAAGGACTTGTGAATTTATCAGTGATCCAGTACCTCGTACTTAGTGCTACTATCTTAATTATCATAATTACAATGTTATGTACATTTGTGGTAATTAAGTATTATAGCATTAAGTTTGAATATTACTTTTTTTGTCAGAAGTTTGAATATTACTTTGATTGATTTGAATTATGATTGTAGACAATTTCATGCCATATCAGTCTTATACTTTAAATTATATTAAAATAATATGCATCATAGTTATTTGTATCATGTACAAATAATTGTGATATTATTTAGAATTTTTATTCTGAGTAATCAATGTTCATTTCTAAAATCACTAATGGTGGAAGTTGAAATATTTTCTAAGTTATGTGTATAAAACACTCAATATTTTATATGCTTTAGAAAGTATTTCTAAAATTACTAATTGTCCAGAAAATAATTTGCATGTGCATAATTCATATATTATATTGATAATTATTCAAGGATGATTATAAATATTTAAGTACTAGTATTTAACTCATAGATATTTAGTATTTATTTATTTATTATTTATTTTAGGTAGTTTAAATTATAGAAATTGAAGCAATTTAATGATTTTATTTGCTCCATAATTCAAACTAAATTAAAATGAATAAGCAGCATGATTGATCATAACTAAATATGTTAATGATTGATATCTAGTATATTGATTGTAACTAAATTGTTATAGGTTAATTGTGAGACTTCGGTTTTAGTGAATTTAGCAATGTTTATATCTCCAGAATTAACTAAAATCGGAATCATGATTGTAGCATGATTAGTTGTGTGCTAATTTTTGACTTATATCAGTTAATGATATTTAGTTAAGAGTTTAACTATGAATTAATTGTGAAGTATTGGTATTTGTGGCATTACTTAGAACACCTCTCAGTAATCTATGATTATTCTCAGTCACTTATACTAATATATAACGGTATAAAAATCTTTCTTAAGTACACCTATAGTCAATGTGGATAATACTTTATTAAAAGTAACCATATGGTGTCCAATTAGAATAATTTTTATACTTACTTGCAAATTCCTGAATGCTTTGATATAGATGCAATACTCAATGAATCAAAGTATATGGAACTTAGAATATTTTTCTAAGATTGCAAACACGACAATGTTGCTTAATATTGCTTTATTTATCGAACAAATATTGTTTGAGATATTACAGTTGTTAGGAGTTAACAATTGCATAGTATATGAAATTGAATGTTAATGTTTATTTAATAGATAGTTGGTATTTAATTCATTGATATCTTATTTTAATATTAAAATGAGGTGCAACATAAGTATTAGTATCTAAAGTACTTGACAAGTATTAGTCAATGATATATTATTAATATTTTGTTACAGATAATTATGAGATTTTAAGTTCTAGTAAATTTTTATGCTTTGCTATATCTGACAGATTCACTATAATTTAAAACCATCAACTTAGTCATTCTTATTAAGATTATTTATAAACAAACAATGTTGTGGGTAATAATTTTATAAAAATAGATTATGGAGCTTTTGACATGAATGAGAATTGCTTAGACTTTACCCTAAGTGATCAATGCTTTTTTAAAAACTCATTTAGATTGAAAGACAAAATCTTTCTTTTTCTTCCTAATACTGCTAGGTCATAAGTCCGTGTCTTTTTTATATTAAAAGACATGATTATTTATCTTTTTATGCATAAAAACATACTTGTGCACTTGAACAGTTTTAAGAGAAAATCAAACTTCTTTCTACGATGGTGATTACTCATTTCATGTAAATCTTTGTAAAATCACTATTGTCCATCATTTCTCTCAAAAGTTTAAGTGCATAATTTTTCATTCATTTTAGATTTTAAAGGGCATTTTATCTCTACATTTCCATATGTTATGTGATGCAGGTTTAGCCTCTAATGGCCTTCTCTCATTTGATAGTCATGAGGTTGAAAACCCACAACTTCTACCCCCGACTGTAATGGCAAACACAGAAACAGAAGCAACCAACACTCTCTTACCACTAAAATGAAGTATGAATGAGTGTGAGGGATAAAGTGCCTTAGTGCACCACATAAGGAAGGTTCTGAAGTCAACCCAGCAGCTCTGTCTCCTACAAAGTTGAGTAATAGTTTTAAAACTAAGGCAACTGCTAGCCCCCGTACATCTTCTCAAAAAGGTGTAATGAACGGTTACTAAATTCATCCTCTCAACAGGGTGCATCTATTGAAATTTACCTGTCGGCCAGGGTATCCGATGAAGTGACACCACCTCAAACTCAAACAATTCTTGATGCACAAGGTGAGGTTACACACACAAAGGAAGAGTTGACGAAAACAAGAGTTTCGACCATTTTAAGGTCAGATTCAATTGTTCAAGGTTCTTTAATGGACCAATTGCCTTTACAGGTTTTAAGATAGGATACTGATCCAATAGCCATATGTCAGTGGTCAGTGTCTACCTCCCCAGGATCCCCTGGATGCATCTGTGAATAGTAGGTCCGACATAGGTGCAGATTGGCAACTTGTTGACAATGATTTAGATTTACCTGATGAGTCACAAGAAAATGTCTTCACAGACATTAGAAGGAAACTTTGATCTTTATGCTAAATTCTTTGGATCATTGTTTACCCTCCCAGAATTCAAATCTGGAACCCTCAACGGAAAACTAACAACTTGTAGATTAAGACTCAGATTCATCTGGCGAGTCTAACAAGGATGGGGATTTGCGAACTCCCAGTGCACCACATGTGACCTCCTTAAGGATGGCTAAGGTGATTTTCTTGTAGGTACAGCTGGATTTTGGAGCTATGAGAGGAGTGATACACTTGTGAGAATGAGTGTAAACATGAGTGGAGAGAAGAGTGAAATACTTGGAAGGTACACAAAACAGAATCACACACTCACATTGAGAAATAAAGAGAAACACCAAATCCCATTCCCTATCCCTAAACTTGGTTCATTGTGTTCAATCTTTCGAAAGATGATTCCTAGGGATCCAACTTGATACTTCGGGAACTAACAATGTTCGCCTCAAATATGTTTATGATTGGAACCCAACTCCTAGGGACCTAACATTTACATATTATAATCAAATAGTTGGGGCCTAATAATTGTGATCCAACAGTTGGGAGGTATAAGGATGTTGGGAAGGTTGGTTAACAGGATGATCTACGGTGAAGCTATTATTGCAGTATATAAAAAGACATGGTTGATCAGCCTATGACTTGCTATTTCTTTTCCAACCAAGTGAAATATAAGAACTCCTTGAGCCAACAGCATACATTCCTTCTCTTATTCCAAGGGGAAGAAGTGTTACATAAAAGTTTGGATCAACCTTAGAGTCAAATTTTCCCACATATTCAGAGTTGTCTTTGAGCAAAAGGCATTTGCTACCAAACACATGCAGATGCTTCACAGTAGATTGTTGGTGAGATTACGAAGCTGTATGAATAGTAGACGTGATAACTCAACACTAGAACGGGATAGTTAAATAATACTACGTCTATAGAAGAAATTAGGAAGAAATAAAGACAAGGCAAATACAAAGAATTAAAAGATTAGAAGAAGGCTTGAAGTCTGTTTACAGGTCACTGAAAGAAGTTCATTAATATGTTCATGCCTCAGTAAAGAATAAAGGTTAAAGACTTTAAGGGTTTCGGAAGTGTTGAAGATTCAGTGTAAAAGTGTCATCAGAAGATTTCAGTGTATTAGCATTGATTGAAGATAGACAGTATTTGAAGCATAGGAATCTGAAGAATTGAAGACATGGTATAGACAGAGGTTAAAGAAGACAACTTCAGTCTTGAAGTTATACTCACTGAACGGATTTCATTTTTATGTCCAAGCGTTAGTGAAGAACAGTGAATGAAGTATTCAAGATTGTAGTAACAATAAAGATGTTGTCTAAGTACTAAAGAAGATTCAAATGAAAGTATAATTGTTTATTGACAGTCAGTGTTCAAAGCGATAAGGTTGTTGCAAGATTAACAATGATTTGAGAAGATTATAGTACGTAGGCCTGAGAGCGGAACTAGTCACCTGTGAACCAGACCATTGCACTAGGTGTCAGTGATTCATGAAAGGAAACTAAGTACTATCATTAGGAAGATTGTTAAGTGAGTATTCGTATCTGGATATGCAGGATATATGGTTTATACGAAGACTCGGAGAGAAGACTTGAAAACGGGAAAGTTTAAGGGTTAAAGTGTTCTACAGAAACTAAGTCAAAGTGATAACTATCTTGTAGTAGGAATCACTGTGACCATTCTATTGCGTAGAAGGAGCAAGAACATTGAAGTACAACTCAAAAACTAAGTATCAGAATTAGTTTTGATCTATTAGGAGTAACAGGGAATAAATGGGAAAAGAAACTAACTCATAAATGCTTCTTCTACACAATATTCGCAAGTCAGGGATATTTCCAACACAATGTACTATACTTGGGTGTAGGGGTCGCAAGTAAAGAACTCTAGTCTTCCTTGGTTGCAACTTGGGATTTTTCAAAGTCAAAAAATCCTTCCTCTAGGAGTTGAAGTCGCAAGGAAGCTCTACTAGGTTGCTAGGGTAGGCAACTTGGAAATTGGCGAAGGGAGTGTAGGTCGCAAGTTAGAGTTCCAAAGACTCCCTCTTGTCGCCACCTACATGAAAGCTCAAAATGTTCAAGGCAAAGTCTCCTAGGATGCTTGTAGTCTCCAGTTAGACTACAAGGGAGTATATAAGTCGCAACTTAGAAAGTTTTTAAGGCAAATCACTTGTTTAGTCTCTAGTCACAAGTTACCAAGTGTAGCAACCCTTCTAGTCACCAATAAGAATTGAAGAATTAATTTAAGTGCTTTAATACTCCTAGTATGCGCAAGTAAGAGAAAATGAGTACCTGGAAGCAAGCAACTCCCAGCCACACTTTATTGATTACATCAATTGATTTATGTGGTAAATATTCAGCCACATATATCAAGAATTGAATTGTTCTGTTTATCTTCTCTCAGACGAGAGGTGATAAAAAAATAGCAAAAAAATACAGAGAAGCTCAGTCACATTGAATATTCATTTAACTTCTCACCGGAGAAATGTTATAATTCCTGATTTAACTCTTGTATATTCGTAGGGGCATTATAATCGTTATCCGGTAATTAGATCCTTAGACATACAAAAAGCTAGATCATTGTATAGGATTAATTTGTATATCTTTGTAGAAGCAAGAACATTGTTGTTCTTGGATTGTAGCCGGTTAATTTATTTACCGAAGTGTAGCATGTTGGAAGAAATTGATGATATCAACTTATAAACTATCAGATTTTATTATCAGTATTTGATATCAGAGTTTACCAGAAGGTGACATCATCAGCATTTGTCATCAGCATTTGCTGATCAGTATATGATATCAGTATTTAGTCACTACAGCTAAAGATTAAGAGTTATCAAAGATGGAAAGAGATTGCAGAATTCAAGTCGGTGAAGGACTTTACTTCTAGTAGCAATCAAATCAAGGATATGTTTTGTGATTCCTTGTTGTAATAGAATAGGATTCCTTATTTGATTATGTAACTGTGCAGTATATAAGCACAAATTAGGTCAACACTTTACGTGTCGCGTATTGATATATCTTTTGTGTAACCTAGCAGCTCTCGAGGATATATGTTTTGTAATATCCGGGATATTGCGTGTAATTATTTTTATCGATAAATGATTATTATATGATTATTCTATGATTTTTGGTGAATTATTTGACGATCGGTGCTATTATGTGGATGTTGATATGTGGTAAAGTATAAGTATGTTAATTTTATTATGTCCAGAATAAAATTTAGATAATTAAGGTAATTTTCTGGTAATTTTTGAACTATTATATGACTTTATATTAATTTATGAATTTATTAATTATTTTCTGAATAATTATAAAACTATTTTATAAAGTCGGGAATCGTCCGACTTCAACCGTTTTTATGTTTTTACAACCCGAAACTCTTCCGAAAACTCCTTTCTAACCTAATCTGGTAATTCCGGACATTTTCCGTGTTTTGACTTTTTCGATCCGAATTACGGTTTGACCCGTGCGTGGCCCGGCGCAAGATTTTCGATAAGATAATCATTTCGATAAAGCAACAAAACCCGTATTCTCGAAAGGCGGGATAATATTACATTATTTTCGTGTTAAGTGTTTTATAAAAAGCCCGTTTTGGATAATTATCCCATACGGGTATCAAATCGGATCATTTTTGCAGTTACTTAGCAGCTAAGCCCAGTTTGCTATATATTTTTATGAATCTCGAGTAAATTATGAATTTCTTTCATGATCAGCTCTATAAGGCGGTAAGAAAATTGTTGAATACCTTTTCAAATCATTCCTCTTCCAAAATATTGATTTCTGATTGGGACAAGCAGTGTTATGATGTGACGCTTTGTCAAAATGATAAAGAGTCTGGTGAGACGCCACCTAATCATGTGATGTATGCCATATAGTATGAAAGACTGGCCATCTTGAGTACCAATATGGTTGTGTCATTCAAATCTAAATCATTATTAATTCTTTTTCTTCAATCATGATTTATTGATTCATGAATTCTTCCGATTATTTCCTTATACTCTTATTCCTTACAAAAGGTTTCCAATCAGAATCTTATACATAAATTCCTTCTTATGTAAGGTGTATTCTTTGAATGTTTTGAAAGGAAGTGAAATAAACCCGTGTAGCAGATGGAGTTATATGATGAGTGTGGATAATTACAAGTCAATAAATGGTGGACATACACGTGTAGAGGAGAACCATTATGTTAATGACGTGGTTGTACGAGGACATTAAATCAGAGGTGGAAATCTGTATACACGATACGTTGCAAGTATGAGATTTTGGCGTGAATTGAAGTAGTTAGCGAACCGTATGAAGTAAATTAACTAGAGAAATAAGAAAGTAAAGTGGCGTATATCAGATAAGGCAAATGATTGATTGGACAACATAAGTGAATGAAGAAAATTCCTAAAAATAACCAGATAATCGATTAATACATTGTGAATATGAAGCATACCTCAATCATGTGAGAGATACCTGTCATGAAGATTCAAGATCGAAGAAATTCTAGTTGCGAATAAACTTTGAGTGTGTTTTCATTAAGGAATGGTTGGGCTTTCCCACTTAAATAAGTGAGTTATGGTAAGTTTGATGCTCATAACTGAGCCAGTGAAGGAAGTTCAGTATGGATAGACATAAGTGGAGATGAAGATATGGTGATTCAACTGTGAATTTTTTGAAGTAATGCTTTAAAACCAAAGGAATTCTTTCACAAGATTATAAGAGTGTTGGTTGAGACCATGTGTTGGTTATCAGAAGTTGAACAAGTTAACTAATAAGAACAAGTGTATATTCTCAAGAATGGATAAATTGTTAATTAAAGAGCTTGAATTGAAACACAAACTAGAAGAATTCTAGAATAATTTGTAATTGTACTCAGTAGTGATATTCTGTTATAATTAGAAGATATGAGAAAAAAGTATGGTATAATAAGAATTGTTCGTTATAATCTTAAGTTGAACTAAAATATGGGTTGTACTGGTTAGTATTATATGTGATGGTGAAATGGTGAGTTTAGAAGATGGAAGTTGATTGGTCTACTTATAGGTTGATTGTTGGTTGATTGTTAGTATCGACTTGAGTCCGGCTGGTTGTCAATAATATAAAGGAGATGCTGCCCAAATTTTCAGAAATTACCCTGCTTTTAAATATAGAAATTATAATATCGTGTGCTATTGATATTCCTGTTGATACTCCAAACGATTGTGATCTCGGCTCTTGAAAGAGGTTGTTATAGCCAATCTGACTATATATAATTGGTCCTTGATTTCATTTAGCTAGTCATCACTTGGTACAATTGATCAATTAAGTGAGTTAATTGGTTAATTTTACCAATAATGGTCAGTTAGATGGAAATCGATTCCAATTAGATTAAGTCAAATTTTGATGTGACTTTCAAATCCAAAATCAAAGCAATGAGGAATTTGGAAAAAGTAAGGACACCAGTAGAATTCAGAAATTGCTGCAAATATGTGAGGTTTTACTTGGATTAATATGCCCTTTATAATGGACAAGAGAAATAAAAAGTTATTTATATGGACAAGTAAGAAGAATGTTTTCATTAGCTAAAGAGTTAAGATAAATCAACGAGAAGGAAGGAAGGAAATGAAGAAATGAGATAGAATAAAGTAGAGATTAATAACTACACCAATACGGATTTTTTAGACAATCAAAGAGATTTTATCATCTGCAATAAAGTTTATCAAAAGACGACTTGTTTCTAAATTTTTTTGATAATCATACAATAAATGATTTACCAAGTATTACTGTTTTGGATAAAGTGTGAGATACAGTTTTACTTCATTTTCTGATTAATGTTGATACTTAAGTTTTTGTTAAATATCGAAAGTTATATTAATATAGATGATTGATGTTTACTTCAGAATGGGATGTTGTGAGCATCAAAGTTTATATTGATATCTAATTTGATATGACATCAAAATGAGTATTAATGTCAAGAGTTCGGTTTTGAATGAGCTACGAGAATGAAGAACGAAACTAGGAAAGGAAATGGAATCAAAAGGATGATGAAGAAACTTTATAAGATGCCAGGATATAGGTAAGATGTGGGTATTATGTGGGACTGGAGTAAAGTGAAGAGTTTGAAAAAAAATGAGATATGTAACGCATCTCAGAAATACGATTGAGTACCGAGGACTGAAAGAAAATATCTAGTGACAAGACATGAAGAGAAAATAGGAGAAACATGTAAGTAAATGTTGTACCTACCCAAGAATTAAGGAATGACATCAAAGGCTAGATGGATACATTTCGCCAGAAGAAGTCATAGTGACATCACCTGATAACTAAAGGTGATAAAAGTGTTAATTGCATCATTATCGATGGGTTATTCAAACCTAACCAGACCCTTTTATTAATAAACAGTTCATCCAATAAGTGGGTTAGTTGTTGCTTGAAGAAATGATGGCACGTCATCAGATCCGGAAATTTATTGTAAATGATCAATATTGTTTGATGTGAGATTTGACAGGAGTATTCAGAATACAATGAATTATGTCAAATTAGAATAGTATATACCACTCATAGATGAATGGGCATTAAGTAAGGCGGAACTAAAAAAATAGGAATTTGGCCACGATAGCTCAAGAGATCCAAGCTACTCTAAAAATATGATACAAGACCGAGATGGCAAAGAAGACTTTTTAATAGTATGGCACCAAGAAAGAATAAACGTTATATGTGACTAGACGTCAAGGAAAGCATTGCAGTCAGTTTCGTATGAGAACTTCTTAGAACCAAAACAAATGATAACATGGGATAGAATATGTTGGTAATGCCTCCAGTTTAGTGCATTTTCTTCAAAACAGTACAAAAGTTTTGCTCAGCAAATATACTCGATTGTGATTCAAGGAAAATTAGATATAGTGATAAGTTTGTGCGACAATCATATACAATTAAGATTTCGTTAATTCTTAATCCTGATATAATTTCAAGAACGTCAGGAATCGAATACGCCATGGTTTCAGTATATTATTTATAGATGGACGAGAAGATTAAGAGAATGATTACAGAACCTTGAATGCGATTGGAAGCGATTACAAACTAGATTAATTGAATAAAGAAACATGTGGGAATGAGGTTCAATAACCAGTAACTATTGCAAGTGTTCATGAGCACGAATTATTAGAATTGGAAAGAAAAAAGAATTAATAGGCATTATGTTGATCCTTTTGAAACAGTAAAATAAGCAAGATAAGTGTAAGTGAATTGGCTTCACCGCCACACGTATAGCAGGTTTATAAGGTGTTTATATGTGTATACTCAGGAAGAATAATTGAGCTCCGTTATATATAAAATGGAGACTTGAGTTGAGTTATATAAGCAACAGATAGAAAATGATGTAAGCAAGAGGCTGTTAAGTAATGAGTGATGTTGTGAGTAAAATTTATAAAAAGTTGTAAGATTGAAGGATCAACCTGAGAAAATGGAAGTGAGATACTTGAATAAATCAGTATCTGATCCTTAGTGTGATTCTGAGGACAAAATCCTTTTAAGGGGGGAAGGATGTAATATTCGGGATATTGCGTGTAATTATTTTTATCGATAAATGATTATTATGTGATTTTTGGTAAATTATTTGACGATCGGTGTTGTTATGTGGATGTTGATATGTGGTAAAGTATAAGTATGTTAATTTTTTTATGTCCAGAATAAAATTTAGATAACTAAGGTATTTTTCTGGTAATTTTTGGACTGTTATATGATTTTATATTAATTTATGAATTTATTAATTAATTTCTGAATAATTACAAAACTATTTTATAAAGCCGGGAATCATCCAACTTCAACCGTTTTTACGTTTTTACAACCCAAAACTCTTCCGAAAACTCTTTCCCAACCTAATCTGGTAATTCCGGACATATTCCGTGCTTTGACTTTTTCGATCCGGATTACGGTTTGACCCGTGCGCGGCCCAGCGCTAGATTTTCGATACGATAATCATTTCGATAAAGCAACAAAACCCGTATTCTTGAAAGGCGGGATAATATTACATTATTTTCGTATAAAGTGTTTTATAAAAAGCCCGGTATGGATAATTATCCCATACGGGTATCAAATCGGATCATTTTTGCAGTTACTTAGCGGCTAAGCAACTAATTTATCGATCTAAAACGATCCAACACGATCCAATATTCCATAAATATATAGCCCTTTTATTATTTCATTTTAGTCTTATAATCGCAATCAGTCAGTTACAATTATTGAATTATAGAGAAAAACCCTAAAAACTTTACGTACGTGAGAATCAAGCGTACAAACGAAGGCGTTATCGAACTCCGATTCGGGCGTGTTGTATATCAAAATGAAGCTCTCAAAAAAACTCTTTCTGATTCAATCATCTATTTTGGTGCAGAAATCAAGGTATTTTTCTTATCTAATCATTTTATTTTGAATTTATTAAAGATTAAATTATGAAAATTTGTTCTTGATGTTGTTGATATGATTTGATGATTCCATCGTGTAGATAATATTCTTCTGGTCAATTTGGTATATTATATGTCAAAAATAGAGTTCAATAACATGTAGAAAAGTTGGTTTCATCTTGAAGTTTGAGTGTTCTTGGTGTTCTTGAATAATTTCACCGGAAAATTAATATTTTTGGCCGGATTTTTGAATTGTTAAATCTGGGAGTATGTAATCTATCTCAACAGATAGATTGTGTCACGAGGATTCAAATGATGGCACCCGTTTTAAGGGGACAAGTCGAAATCAACTTCGCTGGAAAAAGAAAGAAGGAGATGGAAGGAGGATTTCCGGCCGTTTGGCTGGGAATCTACTGTTTTTGCTGGAGAAAATCAGGTTCTGCAGTATCATAAAGGACCCCTGCTCATTTGTGCACTAATCTGGGCAGTTTAAACGTCACCGGGAAGCTTCTGAAAAATAGTTTCGAGCTTTAAAAGATTATTTTAAATTATTTTCAAGGCTCGATAATTATTATAAAATTATTTTAAAGTCAGATTCGGGTATTCGAACCCTATTATTTAATTATAAATTGAATCGAAGTCCCGTTTTAATTCCGAAAAATGTTCAAAAATTCGTAATAAATACCTGGAAAATCATTTTGACCCCGAATCTTCTTTGAAAAATTATTTTGATCGAATATATTGCATGCTATGTGCTACGTGCTATTTGATTTATATGTTATATGCCTATGTGGTTATTGGTTGACTGTTTTAGTCATAACTTTCAATCCGTAAATCGGATTTGGGTGAGACGGAGGGGAGATAAAAGCTTATGACATCTATGTGTCGATTAGAATGATATGAGATTGAGTATTGATAGATACTTGTGATGCCTAGCAGAGTAAGAGAGGCATAGAAAAGAAATCCAGTGATCAGTAAATAGAACCGAAGCGTAGAAAAAGAAAGCAAGTGATCGGTGAATAGAAGCAAGGCATAGAAAAAGAAGATAAGTGATTGTTGAGTATAAACGATAAATGAATGAAAGTGAAGTTGGTAATCATCTGTGATAAGGCAAGTACTTCTGAACCTTTCTTCAAGATATATTGCAAATATTTTCAAACTTTCTCATAACATGTTGCTATTATTCAAATAACTCTTGCTTTATATTGCAAGCACTTTAAACTATTCAACCTTGAACCCTGATTCTTATTGATCTTGAGTCATAAGCCTTATTCTTCATAAACCATTGATTGTTAAATTCTCAGATACGAGCTAGACATATACAATACTACTCCATAAATACATATCTATCACATACTGATTTATGATATTGAATTACTTGACATACCAACCCTTATTCCTTGTTTAACTGAAGACCAATCCTTGTAACCCTTGAACCCTTGGTCTTCTACTTTCTGATTATTTCCTTGATTGAAAACCAATCTTTTTGATATCCTTGTTATACCTTCATAGTGTGGTGAATCACCCTATGCTTCAAGATAAATATTATTTATGATTCAGCTTATTGAATTACATTGATTATCATATTAAATTGTTTTAGAATTGGATGGTTTTATAAATGTGGACCAGATTCGTGGTCGGACCAGATTCGTGGTCATAATAGGCCAATGCGTGCCTTGGATCCAGTATATAAAGCAAAGCTGGGACCCTTGCTCGGGGTTAGTGCGTGACTGATCAGCAGCCTAACCTTAATTTTTAAAATGAAAAGTGAATATCCAGTTCTAGTCATTGCTTATTCATAAACTTGATTCTTCTGAATCATTTCAATTGATTATTGTTTAACCTCAGTTATTGCTATTATGACTTGCTGAGTTAGTTAGCTCACTCTTGCAAACTTTTTTATGTTTTCAACAGTTGAAAAGGAAATTATTGGTAACGAGGATTTCCAGTCCAGTGTGCGAGCTAGGATTCCAGGTTAAGTTGGATCGAGCTAGCAGGAGTTTTATATTGTAGATGAGTTATGCAAGATTGTAAGAACGATATCATTATCAGTTGTAAGTTGAACTAGTTGGGTTTTGGTGTGGTGTAATAAAAGATAAGGTTGTGGCTTATTTTCATACTTGAACCTGTTGTAATCCGTGGTTGTGTAAAGAAGGGTCAATGTATATAATATTTTATATACAGGTTTATATATTGTGTATGTCTGTGTGTTGTGAGCCCCAAACTTCTGACCCGGGTTTGGAGGACGTTACATGTTCATCCTTTGAGAGATTAGTTTGTAATCAGTTTTTATCAATCAATAGAAAAGTGTTTATCCTGTTGACTAATTATTTCGATTTATCTGCATAAACTGTATTCACCCCCCCCCCCCTCTATAGTTGTATCAAGGACCTAACAATTGGTATTAGAGCTTGTTGTTGATATACAAACAGTTTAAGATCTAAAATTAATATATAATGACAGATAAAGAACCTCAACAGAATCCCCCACCTCCTCCACCAGCCAATCAACCCATCAATCATAATATGAGCAGATATGAGGCTATCAAAGTTCCAATCCTTAAGATTCATGAATATCCAATCTGGAAGGTGAAGATGGCCATGTGTCTGGAAGCAACAAATCCTGAATATCTGAGCAGGATTTATGATGGTCCACATTTGCCAATGAAGGCAGTTGTTGCTGTTGCTGGCGAAGAAAAAAAGATGGTTGATAAGTATAAGAAAGACTATACTCCTGAAGATCTTTCATCCATTATGAAAGATGCAAAAGTGAGACATATTCTTCACAACAGTCTTGACATTGTTATGTCTAACAAAGTTATTGGATGTAAAACTGTAATATCCGGGAAAATTTTGTGAATATTTTGTGATAAATAAATATTATGTGTTTATATAAGTTTAAAATGTTCATTACTATGATATGACATGCAGTAGTCGTTATCTGTGGTTCCGTAAGGACCAGAAATTTTTTTGATTATTTGTTACGTGTTTAAAATGCAATCATATAAAAGAACCCGCGATCTGGACGAGTGTTTATTTGCATTTTTATTGAGGCACTTGTTTTATCTTGTTTTAAGTGCGTTTGCATGCATTATATGTGTTTTGGGGGTTTTCTGTTAATTTAGTAAATGTTTCAATTTCTCAAAAATTAACGGACCGGGACCCACCGGGACGTTAAAGCCTACAAAATTCATATTTTTATTTTTATAAAATCATGCACATTTCAAATATCCATTATTATTGCATTTTTCGATTATTCATAATTTTTTGGGGAATTTTGGCATAAATTTTATATTTATTTGATTTAAAAATTATTCCCCATAATTATTATTTTGGGCCTAGTTATTTTAATTAAGGGACAAAAACACCCTTAATTGATTTTGGGATATTTATTTTCCAAAATTATAAATAGCTGTATTTTATATTTTATTATTTATAATTATCCAAATAAAAATAGGAAATCCAGAAAAATTGGTTGTGGGAGTGAACAATTGTTCTTGATACAAATCCTTTGATTCTTGGAGCTGTAGATCTCCGTTCTTTGTGTTATTTATACCAAATTCAAGCCCTTCAAGAGGCGGTTCTTTTGGTACAAGAATCACGATCTAAGGTTGGGTATTTTGTAAAAACGTAATTCGTCATTTTGGGTTCGAATTGAGACATCGATTTCTGATGATTTTTGGTTATGTTTGATGTTTTGTTTAGCTTTATCCTATTTTTATCAATCTATTTATATAGTTTTTGTTGATGTTTTAGTCCGATTTAGTAGTAGGCCGAGTTCATAGGTTTATGAATTTAAAATTCGATTTTTCCAGATTATCTAGAGGATGGTTGTCGATTTAGATGATATGTATAGATTACAAACGTTCCCAGCTTTAATTTGGCATACGAAGTGTTGATTCTAATTAAGAGATTGTGAAGGTCGGAATTTTACTGGAAAATGCTTGGTTTCCCAGTTTTTGATCGGTCTCGGGATATAGCGGCGATGCAAGGCTGCTTAGGTCGTTATTGTGTTGCTGTATTGAATTGGATCGTTCTGGCATCAAAATCGGGACGAACTGGTGTGGTTTTGGAACCAAACGGACCTCGCCGGATATTTCCAAGGTCGCAGGAATTGTCACCGGTTTCTGGTTTTCCAGAAATCCGGCGACTATTCCTAGGGACCCGGTTTAGTCCTGGCGACCCGTTTGAAAACCCTGAACACGACCCGGTTTCAATCCCTTTTTCCCCAAATCTCAATTACAAAATTTGTTTCTATTAATTATGTTTTAAAGTTAATTCAAAATTCATTTTTTTAATTCTAAAAGTTATTTTTAAATTCCAAAATTTATTTAGTTAATTATTTTTAATAATTAAAAAGATTTTTTTAAATTCCAAAAATTATTTTCTTTTAATATTTTCAAAAATAAGAATTTGATTTAATTATTTATAATTTATTTTAAGTAATTATTTATGGATTTAATTAATTGATTAATTTATTTAATCAATTAATTCTATTTATAAATAGTTAATTAAAATATATTTAATTATAATTAAGCCAAATAATTCCTAAAAAATTATTTTGTGCTTTAAAAATATATTTTATTATTTAAAATTTAATTAATATTAGTTTTAATTGATTTATTCTTATTCTATTCATAATAAATAGACTGTTCGTCCGTTTAAGACGAAACGAACACGTCTAGACTCAAAAAAATCTTTCGCTTTCAATAAAAATACTTTCGAGACCTAAATTCTTTTGTATCGAAAATTCGTTTGTTTTGAGAGTTGTTCTGAGTCGGTATTTGATCATTAAATACTATTTTTGACCTGATTTCAATTCTAAAAGTACTGAGTCCTATCTTTTGGCGATTCGACTTATGTGTTACTTGAATTATTTGTTTATATGTTATATGAATAACATGATTATGTGATATGTGAACCGCATGCTATCTGTTTATAATTTTCAATGCCATGACTAGTTATAAACGATCTGGTAGGCGTCGAGACGTATAGTTACGTCGACTGAGTTTGGTTTTGTTAATTAAAATAGTACTTTTATTTATAGAATCAAGTAGCAAGGGGCACAATCAGGTGTTAGACTGAGTTGGTAGCCAGCAGTTATAAGCCAAGGTTATAGTGTTAAGTCATCATGCATACCAGGCAAGTATCCCTACATTATTCTAATTCCAGAATAGCTAATTGTTTTACATATTTAAAATATTAGAATTGTTTATAAATAATCTCGTGATGCGTTACATAAAAACAGCCAGTGATTTATTAAGATCTTTTCATTCTAGTATTTGTACTGCTAGAAAGAATCTTCCATTTGATAGATAACGAATAACTATGCTATCCAGATATATACTATACAGTGAAACTTTATGATGAGATTAGTGAATAACTTGTTGTTCTAGTTATTTTGCCATCAGTTGTTGCGGGTCCTCTGGACCATGTGAAATGGGGAGTAAATTGAAAAGGATGTCATTGATACAACTCCTTTAATCAAAAAAAAATTGAATTGGTTATTGGTTAGCGTAAGTGGCCGAGGCACCGGTCCAACGTGAGCTATTATGCGAAAGTGTAATATCTTGCAAGGCAAATATATGCCTTTTGTGGATATCCTATAGGTATGGTATGGCTGCGGGATACCGATACCTATATTTACGGTATGGCTGCGGGAACCGGTGTTGTTTCGTGACTAATCATCAAGAACAACATAGTGCATAATTGTGTTTTGTTAAAATATCGCTAAAAAATTAAAGCTTATATTAGCTTCTGGTTTTACTCAGATATTGTTGTTGTTGTTTCAATCATAAGCCATATATTGCTTGCTGAGCATTTCTTTCACTCATACTTGTTTATTATTCTGATCTTTTAGCTAAGCCATAGCAGACCTGAGTCCCAAGTTGAATCAGGAGTCGTGTGCTTATAAATAGTTTTGATGTGCTTTCCAGATAGTCTGTCTTGAGACGAACTATTAGTCTAATGGTTTGTAATAAAATCTGAATAGTTTGTAAAACTAATTAGACTTTTAGGTTGTAATAACATTTAGTTTGTAGCAGTGCATGTTTCATACTATAACCTGTGATCGATCCAGTTGCATGCAAGGGGTCATATTTATTATTTTATTCTGTTGTGCCTATTATATTATGGTTTATCAGTCAGTAACTCCCAAATCTAGACCCTGTATTTGAGAGCGTTACAGGTTGGCATCAGAGCTCGGGTTATGGTCACTGGAACAGGCTTAGGTGTTGTCTTAAGTAAGTCATAGGAAGATAACATAAGATAAGCGCATGTAGTTTATCTCTTATAGAGTTAAGTTTAGGTTGTTGATTTGGCCTATAGTTAAGTTGTTCTAGTTTCTTGTCTGCGTTCAGCATTAGGCTTTTATGTCGTTGCTTTGCTATTTTGTTGGTTTTCGAGGATAGTGAGAAGTGATTAAAGAGGTTGGAAGGTTGTGTTGCAACCCTATCCACCATTTGTTGGTTTATTTGAGATTGTTGAGCAAGAATTGAAAGATGTTGATAATTTCTTGTTATTATTCTTTGAGATAGTAAGCAGGATTATGTAATAATCATGTCGCATGTGTTAATATGTTAGCAACTTTATAATATTTAGAAGAAAGTTCATGCATGAGAATTTTGACATACTAAAGGATTGCTACATATTTGATACCATGCTTGACAGAGTATTATATAAGTTGCTTGCTTTCTTTATAGAATAACGGTATTGAAGAAGAAGAGTCAGTCAGGAGAGGATCGTACCGAAAGTCATGCAGATCCAGCGATTGTCCAGATGTTGGGACTGATGTAGCAGCAGGTGTTGCATCTAACGCAACAACAACAGCAGCTGCAACCAACAGCTCCACCTGCGGTGACTTTTACAAAATTTTCAAGCTGTGAATCCACCTGAGTTTAAGAGAGGTGCTGACCCCGTGGAAGCCAATGCATGGCTTAAAGAAATTGAGAAATCCTTGGACTTAGTTGGAGCAGGAGTTGAACAGAAGACCAAGTTTTCCAGTTACTTTCTGAAGGGTGAGGCAAACTATTGGTGGGAATCCAAGCGAGCATTGGAATGAGGTGAGTTTGTGACTTGGGAAAGGTTTACAGAGCTATTTTTGGAGAAGTATATCCCGAGGTATATGAAGAATCAAATGGAGATCAAGTTTTTGAGTCTGACACAGGGTGATCTTACTATCACGAAATATGAGGCCAAGTTTACTGAATTGGCGAGGTTTGTGTCAGATCAAGTTGATACCGATGAAAAGAGAGAAAGAAGATTTGAACAAGGATTAAAATTTTGGATTCAGAATATAGTGGCCATATTTGAGTTGACTTCATATATGGAAGTGGTTTAGAAATCAATGGTGTTAGATATGAATACAACACAGGGGGGTGAATGTGTTTTGGCTTAAATGTTTACTTTTTGATCGACTTTGGGTTTAGCAGTTGGTTGTTATCAATGATTTTGTAGAATAGATGTTAAACATAAATAACAATGCAAATATGTAAAACAAAGATCTTCAAAACTCACTTAATTTTATATTAAAAATCAAGCAGTGTTTTGCTACAAAATCTCTAAGTTCTTGGTTTAGAACTTAGCTTCTTTCTTGAGAGAGAATACAATTTCTAATCTGAATTCTTTTCAACTGACTAAGGACCAGTGTTAACTTTATAACTCAGTTAACTGCTGGTTTACACAGTGTGTAATAAGACATGCTATTAGCTTTTCTAAACTGTCACTTGTCATTTCTATTTATAGAAAAACAGATCTTCCATTTCTGGCTTAGCATATCTTTAGCATCCCGTGTTCACTTTAATCTTCCTTTGTCAGTTAATCTTTACCATTAATCTTACACATCTCTCAAGCTGCTTTTTGTTGACTTGTCAATCCAGCTGTGTGAATTGTTTGTTGATTTGCAACCTTGGATATTGAAATGTTCTGCAATTCTGTACTTAGAGAAATTTCTTTACTTCGAGATCTCCAATTAAGCTGTAGAGAACTCGACATCTCGATAGGCATGTTGGCTTGTCGATATCTCTGAAACTTCATTGTTGACTTGACTTATCGACAACTCTGAGTTCTCTAGTGAATTTTGGTTTATCGATAACTCAGAGTTCTCTAATGGACTTTGGTTTATCGATAACTCAGAGTTCTCTAATGAATGTATACTTGTCGATATCTCTGAGTTCTCGAATGGGTATCTGACTTGTCGATATCTCCAATAGCATTTCATGAGTTCTCGATAGACAATTCCTGAGTTCTCGATAGGTCTTTATGAGTTCTCGATAGGTCTTTCTGAGTTCTCGAATGACTTCTCTATAACACTAATTCTGTGACTTGTAGAGATCTTGACTTAGAATGTTTTTCACCAAACAGAATTATTCAACTCCAAGCTTCTTCATAATTCTTCTGAGGCATGACCTTCTTGATCTTCTTCCAGATAGAATTCTTAGGCTTGACACTGTTTAGGGAAAAATGCTCCAGTCTACTCCATTTACATTTTACAGATATTAAGTGTTACAAATATAAATTACAGATTAAGGTTATAATACAACTTACTTAGGGTTGGCCCCAAGCTTAACTGATTGCTAATGACATTGTCAGCATCAGTAATCTTTGACATCATCTATTATATAACTGATTGCTAATGACATTGTCAGCATCAGTAATCTTTGACATCATCTATTTTATAACTGATTGCTAATGGCATTGTCTGCGTCAGTAATCTTTGACATCATCCATTATATAACTGATTGCTAATGACATTGTCAGCATCAGTAATCTTTGACATCATCCATTATATATTACAATCTCCCCCAACTTGTTCATTATGAAATTATGCACAAGTTCTGGTTGATGATGTCAAAACTTTATCTAAATACAGAACCCAAGAACCCAATTTTCCCATCTGATCTTCTTTTGTGAGTTGCATTTAGATTTATTATTCCTTCTCCCCCTATCAAGAAAAGAATATTATTATCTGGCAACATCCATTAGCTGTTTTGGCATTTAGATATATTCTCCCCCTTTTGACATTATCTTCAAGAAGAAAGATCCAGCTAGATGCACGTTGTTCAAGCTTTTGTCAATGCTCATATAGAACACTATCAGCAGCTTCAAGTTTTAGTAAAGTCTGTAGTGATGAGTATACCAAGTAGATTAGAATAGGAAAAACCTAAGCTCTCTAATCTTTTAAATAAGTAGTCTCACTACTTCTCACTGCACTAGTCTCATGATTTTTAAGAGTCAGAGTTACCTCACAAGGATTGCTAAATCCAGACACTAATTCTACCTCTCCTTTTGCCAGGAAGGATCCTGCCTCTCTTATTCTCTATTTTTCACTCAATCTTTTCTCTTATCCTCACATGAAAGGCTCAAATGTTGTTTGTCCTACAAAAATAAGAGGTGGCTGAGAAGAGTTAGTCTGTGATCATATGATTAGAGGAAGACCATATACGGCTAATCATACTCATTTCACCATAAAAATGAGTGCATAAGCATCTATGACTGGGGTCACAGTTTGACTCACAGATTGCTCTGTGGTTGTGACAGTGTGTTGTCCTCCACTTATAGTGGGAACCTCCAATTGAATTGGAGGGGATTTGACTGGGTTACTGCCATGTGCACCAGCCTTAAACCCTTGTGTGTCTTGCAACACACTAGCACTTAAATGTGCTAAGATTGCCTTTCTTAGGACATTGTCATAGGCAATTGTTCTTCTAGCTTTGACTGCTAAGACAGCTTCTGTTAGAGTTATGAGGGGAGTTGTTCCTTCTTGAGGAACCTCCAATTGAATTGGAGAGGATTTAGATAGCTCCCCATCAGGAGTACTACCCTCAAACCTTTCAGTCTGTGAAGACTGTTTTGCACATGAAGGTGCATAAGGAATACTCATGAAATATTCAGTAAACTGATAGATTTTCATGTTTGGTGGATTCTTTTCTCAAACAACAGAACAATCTGAAGAACATCATGAAATTGTTGTTCTTTTGTAAAACAGGTGGCTTTTGAGAGTCACCTGAGTGAGATTATGTTTGAGTTTGTGTTTGTGTTGCTGTTTGGTTTTGAAATGTTTTAGCTGCAGTTTTAGCACTAATACCTGTGAATTGATTATTTGAATTCCCTGTTGATGTCTTGTATTAGACCTGTAATGCATTGAACAAATGTATCTTTTTGGAGTTTCATTAGACAAATACATTGTAAGATATTTTAGTTGCAAGCATTATTGCAGAGAAGACAAATTTTAATATAGATATAAGCATATAGTAATTATTACACAAACAAGAGATTGCAAGACAAGAATCAGAACTTTCATTAAAAATGGAAACATAGTACATTAAGACATAGATTTAACAAGTAAATCATAATCCTAACTACTCTAGTTTAGACTCCTTCTTCTCGGCCTCCAACCTCCTTGCCCTGCGCTGGTAAGCTCTGGACATGGAGTGTGCAAGAGAGATGATCCTCTCCTGCAACTCCAAAGCAACAAGGCGTTGCTGCTCAGCCACCCTTGCACGTCTCTCCATCTCCAGAGAGACTTCCTCTTCAAAGAAAAGAATGCTGATTTGATCATTCCACGAGAGTTCGTAAAAGACCTCAAGTGGAATATCAAAGGGGCTGTAAACAACCCCCTTGAGACGGACACGAAGTCCGATAGGATCAAAATAAACTAGGTCATCATCCAAATGATGGACCGGTTGGTAAGCTCCATGAATAAGTCTGTAAAATACTGGGGCATCCATTTGAGTGAGAGAGAGAGAGAGATGAACAGGAGGTGAGTTTAAAAGTAGATGTTTATTGAGAATAGGATAGTGATGAATGATAAAGAGTGAAGTGTTTTAATTTATAGAGGGAGTAAAGATAGAAACCAATAGACTCTTGAGTTTCCCGGATAATAAGAGTAATAATCACATAAGCATATTTGACAAATAGAAATGACTAGTTACTATTCCCCATGCAAGTACTCAAGAATATTAGTTCACTATTTAGAATAGTTGTTCCCCATGCAAATAAACAAGTACTCCCTACATAAAAGTAACTAATCCTATCGGCATATAGTCAAATAATTTAACCACTATCAGCATACTCAAAACAACACAAATAATGTACTAGTCTACTAACATTGGACTAACCTATTTTCACGTAAACAAGAAATCATATAAGCATGTAAACGTGTCAATAAGTCAGAGAAATTAGAGACAAAGTATGTCAAAAGTATTTTTATGAACAGAATTTAAGAATTAAATATGTTTAGTTTTTCATACTTTTTTCTTCTTTTGATCTGTTATTTATTAAGTTCATATACTGAAGATATGAAGTAATAAATATTCAGTTTACTTAGAATTTTGAAAAATTCCAAGTTCAAATTAATCGAAAAGTCTGGGTATTTATAGAAAAAGTAAAATACTTATCGAGAAGTCAAATAAACGTTTGATATTAAACTTATCGAGAAGTAATTTTGAACTTGAAAAAGGTACATTTGATAAGTCATTTTATTAATTCTTTTCGAGAACTAAGAAATGTTTTATAGAGAACTCTGATAAATGCCCAGTTTGTCCGAAAATGGACTAAAAATGATTCTAATTAATTTGAATTGAATCAAATTGAAATCAGAATAAATTTTCCAAAAGTATTTGTCTAAAATAATTCATTGAATTAAATTATTTTAGTTCTGAGTTATTGATAAGTCTCAAAATATCCTTGTCGAGAACTCTGTGAACTAACACTATTAGAGAACTCTACATGGTCTTATCGATAAGTCATAATAGAGCTTATCGAGAAGTCATTCGAGAAGTCTGTAAATAGACTTATCGAGGAATCACTCGAGAACTCTAGAATGACTTGTCAATAAGTCATTTTGACTTATCAAGAACTCAGTTCTCTATACCTTTGAGTACTGTTATTCTGCCTTGTGTTAATTTTACACATTTAAGATATAAATTAACAACTAAGCAGTTTACTTAGAATTTGAAATATTCTAAGTTAATTTTTTAGAAAAAATAAATAAATAAATATACAGAGATTCTGAAATATTTATAATTCATATTTCAGTTAATTTCCAATTAAATCAAACTAGGTTGATTTATTAGAAATTAATCTGCTGCAACACATTAGCTGAGTTCTTGCCTTAGGATGAAGAATTGAGCATTCCAATTTCACTCACAATTCTAGTGAAGGTTGCTTCATCCAAAGGTTTAGTAAAAATGTCAGCTAATTGTTTCTCTGATGGTACAAAAATGAGCTCAATGGTACAATTTGCAGCATGTTCCCTGATAAAATGGTACCTAACATCAATGTGCTTTGTTCTAGAATGATTAACTGGATTAGCTACTATAGATATGGCACTAGTATTGTCACACATAATAGGAATTTTGTGTAACACTAGACCATAGTCCATTAGCTGATTTCTAATCCAAAGCACCTGAGCACAACAACTTCCAGCGGCTATATATTCAGCTTCAGCTGTGGAAGTTGACACAGATTGTTATTTCTTACTATACCAGGATACAAGTATTTGACCAAGAAATTGACAGCTTCCACTAGTACTTTTCCTATCAACCCTGCATCCAGCAAAATCTGCATCTGTGTATCCAGCAGCTTCAAAACCAGTTCCCTTAGGATACCATAATCCCAAGTTTGGAGTTCCCTTTTAGTATCTGTAAATCCTTTTCACAACCATCAAATGTGATTCCTTTGGATTGGCTTGAAATCTAGCACATAGACAAGTAGCAAACATGATGTCTGGTCTACTAGCAGTCAAATAAAGCAATGATCCAATCATCCCTCTGTAGCTTGAAATATCCACACTCTTGCCTTTCTTGTATTCATCCAACTTGGTTGCAGTAGACATTGGTGTAGATGCAGGTGAGCTATCGACCATACCAAATATCTTCAATAAGTCATTCACATATTTGGTTTGGCTGATGAAAATACCATCACTTTTTTGACTAACTTGAAGGCCAAGGAAGTAACTCAATTCTCCCATCATGCTCATTTCATACTCACTCTGCATTAGCCTAGAGAATCTTTGACAAAGCTTTTCATTTGTAGATCCAAAGATGATATCATCCACATAGATTTGAACTAGGATCATATCTTCACCATGCTTCTTGTAGAAGAGAGTCTTATCAATAGTACCTCTGGCAAAACCATGTTTGAGTAGAAATTCTGATAGTGTGTCATACCAGGCTCTAGGTGTCTGTTTCAATCCATATAGAGCCTTGAGTAATTTGTAAACAAAGTTAGGAAATTCTGGATCTTCAAAGCCAGGTGGTTGTTGCACATAAACTTCTTCTTCTAGTTCACCATTAAGAAAAGTACTCTTGACATCCATTTGATACACCTTGAAATTTGAGTGTGCAGCAAATGCCAAAAAAATTCTTATTGCTTCTAGTCTTGCAATAGGAGCAAAAGTCTCATCATAGTCAATTCCCTCTTCTTGTAAGTAGCCTTTAGCAACCAGCCTTGCTTTGTTTCTAGTAACAATTCCATTTTCATCCATTTTGTCCCTGTACACCCAATTAGTTCCAATTATGCTTCTGTTCTTTGGTGCAGGTACTAATTTCCAAACTTTGTTCCTCTCAAACTGATTCAGCTCCTCCTGCATAGCACATATCAATCAGGATCCAATAGGGCTTCTTCAGTTTTCTTGGGCTCTACTTGAGATAGAAAACATGCATGTAGGCATTCATTAGCGGTTGCACTTCTAGTTCTCACACCAGCTTAGGGATCACCAATAATAGCTTCTACTGTATGACTCCTATCCCACTTTCTAGTGTGTGTCTGTTGACTAGTGCCTTCATCATTTTCTTCAGTATTACCATGACTGTTATTTCCACTCTCTCCTTCTCCCCCTGAGTTTGTGCCACCAAATTCAGGTGTCTGAAGAGAGCTTTTATTCCCATGATTTTGTTCAGATGTCTCTTCATTTGTCATTTGTTGTGCCACAACTTCATCTTCCTCATCAGAATCACTATTAATGGTTAGATTCTCAAATGCAAGGGCTTCAGCATCATTTACATCAAGGCATTCCAAGCCTGGACACTTGCCATCATCAAAAGTCACATCTGTGCTTTCCATAATTTTCTTTTGATCAATCACATAAACTTTGTAGGTTGTTCTTTCCAATGAATATCCTAGAAAAATTGCTTCAAAAACTTTAGAGTCAAATTTTCCCACATATTCAGAGTTGTCTTTTAGAATATAACACTTGCTTCCAAACACATGTAGATGCTTCACTGTAGGCTTCATGTTAGACATGATTGAGTAAGGAGATTTGCCATGAGCTTTGTTGATGAGATATCTGTTTTGAGTGTAGCTTGCAGTATTAACAGCCTCTTCCCAAAAACTAGTTGGCAACTGAGCATCTTGTAGCAAGTTTCTAGCAGCTTCAACCAATGTTCTATTTTTCCTCTCAACTACTCCATTCTGTTGAGGTGTTCTAGCTGCTGAAAATTCTTGAACAATGCCTTTGCTTTTGCAGAATTCACTTAATGTTGAGTTTCTGAATTATGTTCCATTATCACTCCTCAATCTTTTCACACTAACTTTCCCTTCAGCTTGCTTCTCAATTTTCTTGATGTGCTCAATTATAATGTTTGGAGTTTTATCTTTAGAGTACAAGAACTCAACCCAAGTGTATCTTAAAAAGTCATCAACCATGACAAGGGCATATTTGTTCCTTGAAATGGACAAGACATTTACTGGCCCAAACAAGTCCATGTGAATGAGTTGCAGAGGTGCACTTATAGAATTCACAGATTTTGACTTGTGACTTGATCTTTTAATTTTTCCTTTCTGACAAGCTTCACAAACTTCCAGTTGAGCAAATTCCAGACTGGGCATATCTCTCACAAGCTCCTTATTGACTAAGGTGTTGATTGCTTTGAAATTCAAGTGAGATAGCTTCTTATGCCACAATTTGCTTTGCTCTTCTAATGCCTTGGTGTAGAAACAACACACTCCATCCTTATTTGTTGAGTCTAAGTCTGCAACAAACAAGCTTCCCTTTCTTACTCCTTTAAGAGCAATTTCACCAGTCTTTTTGCTAATAAAAGCACAATCTTCTTTGTTGAAAACAACTTGAAACCCTATGTCTGCAAATTGACTAACACTTAGAAGATTTACTTCTAATCCAGCAACTAATGCTACATCTCCAATGACAATATTTCCAGAAATAATCTTGGCATATCCCATTGTGAATCCTTTATTGTTGTCTCCAAAGGTCACCAAAGGGCCAGCCATCTCCTCAAATTGTGATAGCAGGGCCTTATCACCTGTCATATGCCTGGAACATCCACTATCAATGATCCATATGACCTTCTTTCCTTTGCCCTGCACACAATGAGGATTAAGTGTGTTTAGCTACCCAAGCTGTGTTGGGCACTTTCTTCTTGTTAACTGATTTTGCAGAAGTAGAATGAGAATTTTCAGATAAAATGGAATTCATAGACTGTTGAGCATTTTCCCTTTCAGATATAGAACCAATTTTTGATTCTATGAGATCAATTCTCAATTTGTGGCAACTCTTCATCACTTTCATGTTGCAGAGAATGCAGTCAAACTTGTCACAGAATGAATAGGGATCATTAGCCTTTACTTGTAGACTCCTTCAGATGGATTGCTAACAATCTTTTTACAAAGATGAGTTAGGTGATTCATTGATCCACAATTCTCACACCTCTTTCTAGGAGCATCTGCAACATAAGCAAAATTATTGCTTTTGTTTATCCCAATTTTTCCATTTCTATTCTTTTTTTTCTTTTTGACCTCTTCAGCTTTAATCTCCTTCACAGGCTCCTTAGTTTCTTGATTGGCTTTTAGTGTTTCAACAGAGATGGAAGACTAAGTTGTCTCATCATTTTTCTTTTCCTTGTCTTCATCAGCGATCTCATGTTTGATGATCAACTCTTCTTCACTGAAGTTCACCTCACATGCCTTGAACAAAGGTGATTCAACTTTCTTCAAAATAATTGGAACATTCTCAGTTTCAGTTGATTTTCCTTTATCACTGACAAACTTCTTTTTGTTGTTCAAACCCTCATAATCAAGACCAATGGCAATGTTTGCACATGGCTTGTTCTTTTCATGATATTGGTCAATCAACTCAGAAGCATTTTTGAAGGATTTCAGCTTCACTTCATTCTTCTCCAGCCTTTCTCTCAATACCACTTCAATTTCACTTGCACACTTTAATTTGTTCTTTAAGTATGCATTTTCTTGCTTAGCAGCATCAATCTCAACCAACAACAATTCAGTCTCTTATTTTTCACTCTCAAGTTTTTCATTGATCTTTTTCAATCTGCTAACTTCCTCATTTGCAGCAACCATGCTTGTATGAATGTGGAACATTTCTGTGCTCATCTGTTCAACAGTTTCCTTATATTGACTCACATTTAAATCAATTATGGTAAGAGTTGGTACCTGTGATTTAGATGATGAAGAGTCTCCTTGCTTCAAGGCCATGAGTGTATAATTTCCAACTTCTTCATCTTCATCATTATCTGAATCATCCCAGCTTTTACCCTCAGCAATATAAGTTTTCCCTTGTTGCTTCTTTTGGAAGAGCATTATACTTTACTTCCAATTCAAGATAGGCTTTGTCTTTCTTTGCCTTCTTGGGTTTCCTACATTCTGTAGCAAAATGGCCCAACTCATCACAGTTAAAGCGCCTTATGTTTAATCTATCAACAGATGCAGTTTTGTAGCCAGTTTTGCTATCAAGAGTGTACTTCCCTTTTCCTTTCCAGCTGCTGTCTTTGTTGAAGGACTGTCATTTGCTCTTGAAAAATCTTGGTTTCTTCACTCTAATGTTAGATAATTTTCTAGCCAAGTAAGCCATTGATTTGTCTAGCTCATCAAGCTCATCAAGAGTGTAAAACTCATCTTCTTCATCCAATTCCAGTATGACTTGCTCTTTAGTGTCATTGACTCTTTTCTCACTTGTAGAAATTTCTGGAGTTTAAGATCTTTGCTCATCATTAGAGGTCTGGCCATATTTCACAATCAGTGCACTTGAGCCATCCATTACATATCCTTGACCAGCCCTTAATGATTTCTTTTGAATCATTTCAAGTTTATAAGTTTTCAGAACCCCATAGAGCACTTCCAGTGTGATTCTACTCAAATCCCTTCCTTCTCTTATTGCAGAGATCTTTTGTTCCAAATGATCAGGGAGAGTAAGCAAGAACTTCAAATTCACTTCTTCAACATCATAAAATTTATCATGACGTTGCAAGTCATTTATCAGATTATTAAACCTTTCAAACACATCAGTAATACCTTCCTTTGGTTTAGCTATGAAACCCTCATACTGAGAAATCAATATCCTTCTTTGATTTGACCTAACCTCCTCAGTTCCTTCACAGAGTATCTCAATCTTTTCCCAGATCTGTTTAGCAGTGTCACAGTTGACAATGTTATTATACATTACATTGTCAAGTGACTCAATTAGTATCAGTTGCAAAGCACTGTCTAGGGAAACTTTCTCTCTTTCAATATCAGTATATTCAGAGGCATCATTGGGAGCAAAATGAGCTGGAATAACCATGTCTCCATATGTGGTTTCCTCAACTCTAACCATAGGAGTGAAGGGCCCATTCTTGAGGATTTGAATGTAAAGGTGATTGGCCATTCTTATAAACATCAACATTTCCTTTTTCCATAAAGTGTAGTTGGCCTTAACAAAGGGAGGAATCTTGATACTACTGATTTTCTGTGTATTCATTTTTCCAAGATCTAATCTGTTTACTTTCAGATTTTTCTCTGATACCACTTGTTAGATATGAATACAACACAGAGGGGGGGGTGAATGTGTTTTGGCTTAAATGTTTACTTTTTGATCGACTTTGGGTTTAGCAGTTGGTTGTTATCAATGATTTTGTAGAATAGATGTTAAACATAAATAACAATGCAAATATGTAAATCAAAGATCTTCAAAACTCACTTAATTTTATATTAAAAATCAAGCAGTGTTTTGCTACAAAATCTCTAAGTTCTTGGTTTAGAACTTAGCTTCTTTCTTGAGAGAGAATACAATTTCTAATCTGAATTCTTTTCAACTGACTAAGGACCAGTGTTAACTTTATAACTCAGTTAACTGCTGGTTTACACAGTGTGTAATAAGACATGCTATTAGCTTTTCTAAACTATCACTTGTCATTTCTATTTATAGAAAAACAGATCTTCCATTTCTGGCTTAGCATATCCTTAGCATCCCGTGTTCACTTTAATCTTCCATTGTCAGTTAATCTTTACCATTAATCTTGCACATCTCTCAAGCTGCTTTCTGTTGACTTGTCAATCCAGCTGTGTGAATTGTTTGTTGATTTGCAACCTTGGATATTGAACTGTTCTACAATTCTGTACTTAGAGAAATTTCTGTACTTCGAGATCTCCAATTAAGCTGTAGAGAACTCGACATCTCGATAGGCATGTTGGCTTATCGATATCTCTGAAACTTCATTGTTGACTTGACTTATCGACAACTCTGAGTTCTCTAGTGAATTTTGGTTTATCGATAACTCAGAGTTCTCTAATGGACTTTGGCTTATCGATAACTCAAAGTTCTCTAATGAATGTATACTTGTCGATATCTCTGAGTTATCGAATGGGTATCTGACTTGTCGATATCTCCAATAGCATTTCCTGAGTTCTTGATAGACAATTCTTGAGTTCTCGATAGGTCTTTCTGAGTTCTCGAATGACTTCTCTATAACACTAATTTTGTGACTTGTAGAGATCTTGACTTAGAATGTTTTTCACCAAACAGAATTATTCAACTCCAAGCTTCTTCATAATTCTTCTGAGGCATGACCTTCTTGATCTTCTTCCATATAGAATTCTTAGGCTTGACACTGTTTAGGGAAAAATGCTCCAGTATGCTCCATTTACATTTTACAAACATTAAGTGTTACAAGTATAAATTACAGATTAAGGTTACAATACAACTTACTTAGGGTTGGCCCCAAGCTTTACTGATTGCTAATGACATTGCCAGCATCAGTAATCTTTGACATCATCTATTATATAACTGATTGCTAATGACATTGTTAGCATCAGTAATCTTTGACATCATCTATTATATAACTGATTGCTAATGACATTATCAGCGTCAGTAATCTTTGACATCATCTATTATATAACTGATTGCTAATGACATTGTCAGCATCAGTAATCTTTGACATCATCCATTATATATTACAAATGGTTATTGAAAGTAAGAGTGACATATCTCAGAGAGAAAGGGATGGGAAGAAAAGGAAAATAGAAACCTTAGGAGGAGGTCAGCAGCAGGGTAATTTCCAGGGCCGTTTCAATAAAAGGCCAGAGTTTCAGGGTAACAAAAATGTGGGATTCATAAAACCACAATCAGGAAATAGAGAACAAGTAAATCGTTTTGAGAAAATCAGCAGAGGTCCAATCGTCCACTAATGCCAGATTACAAGTTTTGTGATAGAAGGCACTTTGGGGTTTGCAAAGCTAATTCTGTTTGCTACAAATATAATATGAAAGGACATCATGAATATGAGTGTCGTAATCAGATGCCAGAATTTACATGTTTCCGATTCGGGAAGATAGGGCATTATGCTAACAACTGTAAAGAGCAAGCTCAAGGTGTAAATGTGCCAAAGATTGCAGGACCATCAACTCAGGGTGTGCCAAGGATTGAAGGACCACCATCTATGAACCAGCCAAAGGCCAGGACATTCAATATGACTACGAAGGATGCTATTCAGAGTTCCAACGTGGTTGCAGGTACACTTCCAGTCAACTCCATGGATGCTAAAGTTTTAACTGATTCTGGAGCTACCAGGTCATTTATTTTTAAAGATTTTGTCGATAAACTACATTGTGAAGTCGAGTTGTTAGAACAAGTGTTAATGATAGAATTAGCTAATAAGAACCAAGTTTCCGTTGACCGAGTGTGTCCAAGGTGTGATATTGAGATAGCAGGACATCATTTTTATGCCAACTTGATACCTTTTAATTGGGAGAATTTGATGTTATCTTAGGAATGGATTGGTTGTCAGAGAATAACGCTCAGATTGATTGTAAGAATAGAAAAGTGAGACTTCAAGAATTGAATAGTAAGAAGAAGGTGATATTTCGAGGAAATAAGCAGGAAAAGAAGTTCTTAATGATAGCTCAAGCAAAAAATTTATTGCGTCAGAATTGCAAGGCGTATTTGGACCATGTGATAGACATCAGCATAGAATTTCCAGCACAAGAAGCAATTCCATTCGTCAATGAGTTTCCAAATGTCTTTCCAGACTATCTTCCAGGCTTACCTCCCGATGGAGAGATTGAGTTTGTGATTGATTTAGCACCCGGGGCAGAACCAGTTTCTAAAGCTCCGTATCGAATGGCACCAGTAAAGATGAAAGAGTTGGCAACTCAGTTGCAATATCTTTTAGAAAAAGGAGTTATAAGACCAAGTGTATCCCTGTAGATCGCACCAGTTTTGTTCGTCAAGAAGAAAGATGGGAGTATGCAATTGTGTATTGATTATCGAGAATTGAATAAGTTGACCATTAAGAACAAGTATCTGTTGCCAAGGATTGATGATTTGTTTGACCAATTGAAAGGCGCTGTATGGTTTTCTAAGATTGACTTAAGATCTAGATACCATCAACTGAATATTAAGTCAGAAGACATTCCGAAGACAACATTCAGATTCAGATACGGACACTATGAGTTTTTGGTGATGGCATTCGGATTAACAAATATACCAATAGCTTTCATGGATATAATAAATCGAGTGTTTAAGAAGTATTTGGATAAATATGCGATTGTGTTCATAGAAGACATTCTGATATATTCAAAGATGGAAGAAGAGCATGCAGAGCATTTAAGGATAATCCTGGAGATACTGCGACAGGAGTACAATACGCAAAGTTTTCAAAGTGTGAATTTTGGTTAAAAGAAGTATGATTTCTTGGGCACGTGATTAGTAATAAAGGAATAGAAGTGGATCCGTCAAAGATTGAAGCTATAATCAACTGGGAAATACCAAAAACACTAACAGAAGTGAGAAGTTTCATGGGATTGGCAAGTTACTACAGAAGATTTGTGCAAGATTTTTCCAAGATAGTTACGCCATTGACAAAGCTCACCAGAAAGAACCAGAAATTTGAATGGAACGAGAAGTGCGAGAAGAGTTTCTAGGAATTAAAGAACATATTAGTATCTTCTCCAGTGCTAGTTTTACCAGATGATCAAGGAAACTTTGTGATCTACAGTAACGCATCGTATAAAGGATTATGATGTGTTTTGATGCAGGATGACAAAGTGATAGCCTACACTTCAAGACAACTGAAACCACATGAAGAGAAGTATCTAAACCATGATCTCGAATTGGGAGCTATAGTGTTTGCATTGAATATATGAGGGCATTATCTTTACGGAGAGAAGTGTGAGATTTACACGGACCATAAGAGTTTAAAGTATATCTTTACTTAGAAGGAATTGAACATGAGGCAGAGAAGGTGGCTAGAATTGATCAAGGATTATTGTAATACTCGTGAATTTTATTTTATTTTAATAATGATAATAATAATGATAATAATAATAATAATAAGATTTGGATTAGAATTAAAATAAGTGCTTTTAATATTAGCAAATTAGAAAAGGACAAGAACTCGTATTAGTTGTTTAGTTGATTATTAAAGTTTCAATTTTAGAAGTTGTAGGATATTTGGTGTGCTATAAATTAACTTACACTGTTATTATTGAGTACCTAGGTCTATTAATAATACCCTAAATTAAGAGAAGGCTGCGCATAGAGAAATAAGACGAAACAGAGAAGGGTCAATTGAAATAGAGAGGAGAGAGATTGTCCGATTTTTGCCTGCTCGGTAATCGTAAAAGAAGGTATTCTTTATTATATGGTCCTTTTGTTCATACTTATTCTTATACAAAGATTCATATGTACAAGCCTAATAAATTTGATAATTGAATATTAATTTAATTTGCTTATATCATGTATATTAAATCTATCCTCTGCTTAGTTTTATTTTCTGATTTCAGATTGTGGACTATATACGAAGCCATGAATCTGTAACTTACGGGTCATGTTAATCATATATCATATTATGTTTATAAGTATCATATTTATTATGATTGATAAATTTATTGTTATAATAGAATTCATGAGTTCATTAATTTATTTAGAAATTGTTACTTGTAATTATATAATAGAGATCATGTTCTATATTTACTAATTTTATTATTAATTATAATAACTTTCTTTTAGATACCATTCATTGATTTTATGTGTATTAATTATCTCTTAGACTTGTTAGTCCTTGTATGTGTTAATATGCACGTGTACATGTTTATTAATAATAATATATTTCGAGGTAATCTAAGTTTCCCTCTACTAGAATTAAGTATATTAGATTAGATAAATGTAATGATATATGTGTTTACAAATATAATGAGTTAACAAGTAATGTTATTTATACAATATTTTAATATTATTAAAGTCAGGTTGCATGCATCTAATTTAGTAGTACAAATCTTGTTAACTTGTGTTGGTAGCTTTTTGTAATACATGTGATTTCAAGTTCCTGGAAAGGCTATACATCCAAGCTATTGTATATTATTTATGTTGCATAGAAAGAGTCTGGCCTCCGGTCTTTTTTCTCTTGCCTACAGATTAATTGGTCATTATATTAACTGATTGAATATGTTACTGATAATAAAATCAAGAGAATTAGATTATAAAATTTGAATTGAAAATAAATTTATCGATTAAAGAAATATATAAATAAATTTAATAATAAATTATAATTTTGTAATTAGGTCGGGAGCCTAGAGTTTAGAGGATCGTTTGCGGATTTCGTGACTGTTAGAGTTTGCGATATTTAAGGTACGGATTATGTCCCATTTTTATTCAGCGCTACTCCTCTTGTTCGTTATATTTATTTTGATTCATTCCGTTCTACTTTTTGTTCATATCGTTAATATTTTCTTTGATATTTTTAACTTCCAAAATTTGTTTTAAAAAAATGATTTCTGAAAATTTTAGATATATGTTTATGCGATTTTTAAAAATTATTTATGACACCCTCTGCTTTGGAAATCTGAATTATTTGTCTCAGGTGATTTTTGATTTTTGCGAGAAATATTATTTTTCATTTAACCTGTGATATTAGGTTCTTTCTTGCAGAAAACCTACTTAGGTTGACCTGTGAGTTTGGGTAGACGATAAGATGGGTGTTCTATTTAATTTCATTTCATTCTGTTCTTTATCATTTCATTCTACTTCATCATTTTAAAATTTGTTTGTAACTGTTTTATCATATTTATTATCGTAATCTTCATTCGTTCGCTATCTTATATTGCAGATGCCTCCTAGACGTGATCCTTTTTCATATTGACCTCGCTCAACTTACTGAGATGATAGGGCAAGCAGTGGCTCAAGTTGTACAGCAAGCATTGGCAAACTAGGGAAATTAGATTAGCGAGGGAAATCAGAATGGAAAAGGAAATCAGAATGGGGAGGGAAATCAGAATGGACAAGGAAATCAGAATGGCAATGGGAATTAGAATTAAAACGGTCAGGGCCATCAGTTGGAGCTGTTTGTATGGTTGGAGAGGTTTGTGAAGCAGAAACCAGACTCTATTAGTTCAGCACTGACTCCTATTGATGTTGAAAATTGGATTGTTCATCTCGAGAAGATTTTTGATGCACTGGGTTGTGATGAGATTCAGAAAGTCAGGTTAGTTGTGTATAAGTTGGAGGGGGATGCTCAGAGGTGGTGGAGAGGAGTAAAAGCTACTAGAGGGGAGCAGTACGCAGAGGCTTTGGAATGACAGGGATTAAAGGAGGTATTCTATGAGCAGTACTTCTCTAATACTGATAGGGAGGCTTATTTGAGGGAGTTTCATTCTACTGTGCAGCACCATGATAAGAGCATTACGGATTATATGGCGAGATTTATAAGGTTGGCTGGATTTGTCGGGATAGTTGCAGGGACTGCTGCATAGCAGGCTGATAAATTTAAATAAAAGTTAAAGTCTTATCTGAGGGTATCCATAATTTCTTTTAAATTTGATAATATGGCAGAAGTGGCTGATACAACAAAGGATGTTGAGAAGGAGCGCGTAGATTTCAGGACTTCCAGGTCTAACAGTGGTAGTAAGAGGACTAGGGATGATCAGGGTTTTGTACAGGGTAGACAGTGGTATGGAGATCAGAGTGGTCAGAAGGGACAGTGGCGCGGACAGAATCAGAATAGGGGTGGTCATTCATTCCACGGCTGTTGGTCAGAATCAGAATCAGCAGTTTCAGCGACAAAAGCAGCCTAGGGAGTGGCAGAATCGTCAGCAGGGGCAGAACCATTACTCAGTGTATGAGGGAAACCCCAATATAATTCCAGTGGCTTCTTGTGCTACATGTGGTGGACATCATCCAGGTAGAGCATGTTACAGACACATTGGGGCTTGTTTCTTGTGTGGTAGCATTTCTCATAGGGCAAAGGATTGTACAGTGTTACGTAACACTTGTGGAGGATGAGCTGACGGTAGTAGTGGCAGTCAACAGAATTCTACAGCCAGAGTGTTTGCATTGATGGCAAATCAGGCAGTAGCTAATTCAGGTACCATTTCTGGAACACTTCTTCTTGGTAGACATGATGCTTATGTGTTATTTGATACTGGTTCGACCCACTATGTTGTGTCTTTATCATTTGTTCGTCATCTTGGCATTGCACCTTCATTATTATATCCTCATATATCTATTGCTACCCCGATGGGGAATTCTGTTATTATATCTGATGTATATCAAGAGTGTTTGATAGTTGTGGGAGATAGAAATTATAAGGTTAACTTGCTTCCAATGGAGATGCATGACTTTGACATTATCTTGGGCATGGATTGGTTGAGTGAACATCATGCCACAATTGATTGTCAAGGAAAGAGGGTGATCTTTGGGGATGCAGATAAACCAGAATTTGTATACCAAATTCTACAGCCAGAGTGTTTGCATTGGGGATTGTCAACCGAAACCCTTAGATAAACCAGAGTGTTTGCATTGACGGCAAAGAGGGTGATCTTTGGGGATGCAGATAAATCGAAAGGGGATATTAAATTAATTAATGCTCTAAAGGTGGGAAAACTTTTATCTAAGGGTTGTGATGGCTACCTTGCTTTCGTGAAGGATACATCGAAGGATGAACCTCGCATCGAGGATTATCTAGTTGTAAAAGAGTAAGCGAATGTGTTTCACGATGAGCTACCAGGTTTACCACTACATAGAGAGGTGGGGTTCACTATTGAACTTGTTCCAGGTGCTGAGCCTATTTTTAAGGCGCCTTACCGAATGGCACCACTTGAGTTGCAAGAATTGAAGGAGCAGTTGCAGGAGTTGTTGGATAGGGGATTTATCAGGCCAAGTGTGTCTCCATGGGGTGCTCCTGTGTTGTTTATGAAGAAGAAGGATGGTTCCATGAGATTGTGCATTGACTATAGGGAGTTGAATAAAGTGACTGTCAGAAACAGGTATCCTTTGCCACGCATTGATGACTTGTTTGATCAGCTACAAGGGGCGAAGTACTTTTCAAAGATAGATTTGAGATCTGGTTACCATCAGTTACGAGCAAGAGAAGAGGATATTCCGAAGTCTGCATTTCGCACTCGTTATGGTCATTATGAGTTTCTTGTGATGTCCTTTGGGTTGACGAATACACCAGCAATATTTATGGTTTTGATGAATCGGGTCTTTCATAATTATCTGGATAAATTCGTGGTGGTCTTCAGCAATGATATCTTGATATACTCTAGGAGCAGAAAGGAGCATGAGGCGCATTTACGTACTATACTTGAAATTTTGAGGGAGAAGAAGTTCTTTGCAAAATTTTCAAAGTGTGAATTCTGGTTGGAGGAAGTGGCATTTTTGGGGCATATTGTATCTGGTAGAGGAATTGAATTGGATCCTGCGAAAGTTGAGGCTATTACTAATTGGCCCAGACCTAGCAATGTGACAGAGGTTAGGAGTTTCTTGGGTTTAGCAGGTTACTATAGGCGCTTTGTGGAGGGTTTATCTTCTATAGCTTTGCCATTGACTCAACTAATGAGTTTCTAAGGAGTTTCGAAACATATCTGTAAGCATCCGCACACACCACGTTTCTATTTGTATGTTAGTTTGCATGATTTGATGGATCTTTATTCGCCTAATTGCATTTGTTAAGATGTTATGAGTTGGTTGGTTTAGTCATTGTGAGGGGGATCGCTGCATTTCATGTGGATTGCATTCATGCATGTTTTTTTTTTGTTTTTGAGTCTGTGACGCTTGAGGACTAGCATTGATTAAGTTTGGGGGTGTGATAAGTGGCATTTTATACCACTTAGAACGTCTTATAATGGCTTGAATTGATGTCTTAAAATCAGGTATTTTGTGTATTTAATGCGTTTTTCTAGTGTTTTTGCATTTCATGGTATAACTTGCGTGTGTAAGAAGATTTCATCAGAAATAAGCCTAGGGAAGTGCTTGGCATTGGTTGTGGAAAGTTGGGGGCAAAACGCAGCAAAATCAGGAGCAGAATGCAGAATTTTCCAAAAGGAGTCTGGGCGCCCGCTCAGGATGCTGGGCGGCCGCTCAGGAGCTTGGGCGCCCGCTCAGGAATCTTGGGCGGCCGCTCAGGGGCGAGAAAATTAATTCTGATTTTTATAAATCCTTATTCTGTTGGATTTCTGAGACGGCTGGTTCTTGTGGGTTTCTATATAAGTAGTTCTCAGAGACGTTTCAAATAAGTGTGGTATCAAGCAAGGAGCAATGAGAGAAGAAAGAAGACCGTTTTAGCACATCGCAACAAAGAAGAGGAAGCATACGTTTTCTTGTGATTCTTTTATTCGTTGTATCACTGGATGCTAGTTTTGTAATATCTGGGATATATCGTGTAATTATTTTGCTATTAAATAATTATTATATGTGTCCAGTATTTATTCTGTGAATTAATTGTTAAGTGTTATCTGTATTTGGATATTCAAAAATAATATTAATTGAGTATTTTAATTTTTATATGTCCAAAATAAAATATAGATAATTGTCATATCTTACTAATTATTTTTATGTTGATTTATGAATTTATAAGAATCATATGAAATTTATAAAATCTTTTTCCGGGTATTTAAAATCTATTTTATAAAAACGGGAACCAACCGACGTCACCCGTTGTTACGTTTTTGGAACCCGAAACTCTTCCGAGAACTCTATCCTAACCTAATTGTAATATTCCGAGCATTTTCCATGTTTCGACTTTTTCGATCCGGCGTACGGTTTGTTCTGCGCGGGTCCCGGCGTAATATTTTCGATACAATATTCATTTCGATAAATCAATAAAACTCGTATTTTCGATAAACGGGAGCTTTTTATTAAACTATCACAATTATCATTTCGTAGTACGTGTAACTAGGCGCTGAGACCAAGACCGCAGTACAAATTGTACTGATTTGGATAATTATCCCGAAAACCGATACCGTTTGGATCAGTTTTTATAAATAAACGTACCGTTTTATATCCGGAATGATCCAACGGGATACTAATTTTCCGTAAATATAAATAGCCTTTACCCGTATTTTATTTCGTATCAAAATCATTTGCAGACAGATAATTATATAATTTTCAGAGAAAAACCCTAGTTTCATAAACTGTTCTAAGAATCAAACAAGCTTTTGGAGGTGTTATTGAATTCGGTTTGGAAAGCTCGAGTAACCAATCTGAAGGTCTTGAAGAGCTCTACCAGATTCTGTAATCCATACACCTGCAGAAATCAAGGTTATTTTTCTATAATTTTAATTATTTTCGAATTATTTTGATTAAAAATATGAATTTTTGTTCGGATGATTGTTTATATGATTTGATGATTGCATGTTATAGAGCTTATTTTCCTGATGATTTTGATATATTATATGTCTGATTTGGAGTCCAATAACATGTTCAAATTTGAGTTTGATTTTCGAATTTTAAATTAGGGTTTATAACCCGTATGAATGTTCTTAATTGAAATTTGGGGGTTTCTTATTCTGGAATAGATTGATGTTGTGATATAGTGGGTTGTGTTCTCTGTGAAATTTGCAATCCAGTCGTATAAGTTTCATGAATCAACGAGGTCTGTAGAGAAGGGAGTTGTGTTTTGAATATTTCCGAAGTTCACCGGAAACTGGCAAACTTCACGGCCAAATTCCGGCCAACTCAGGGACTGTTAGGTTGATTTGTTGGCATGGGTGTGTTCCTGGTGAAGTGTAGTTGTGATCTCGAGGTGGTGGTGGCCTGAGCACCCCTGGATCGTGTTCTCCGGCGAGACAGGGTGTTTTCCGGCGACCCCCGGTAAAAATTGCAGTTTGGTACCTGAACTTTTGGGGACGATACAGTTAGGTCCCTGAAGTTTCCAGACTTTGCAAATTTAGGATTCCTGTTTTAAAAATGTTTAAAAATCATATTTCCTATTTATTTTTTTTATAAAAATTCGTTTTTAATTTCTGAAAATTCTAAAAATCATTATTTTAATTCCGAAAATTATTTTTAATTCAAAAATAAATCTGAATTAATTAGTTAATTAATTTCAGTTAATTTTTAATTGATTACTTGGTCAATTAATTCAGAAATTAATTGATTAATTGATTTAATTAATTATTAATTGATTTTAATTAATTATTTAATTAAAATTATTTATTTAAAAATGATTTAAAAATTCCAAAAAATAGTTTCGAGCTTTAAAATATTATTCTAAATTATTTCCAAGGCTCGATAATTATTATAAAATTGTTTCGAGGCCAGAATTGGCTAACCGAACTCTGTTTATTAACTCGAAATTGATTCAACGACCCGTTTTAATTCCGAAAAATATTTTAAAAATCATTTTAAATACCAGAAAGCCTATTTATGACCCGAAACTTCTTTATAAATAATATGTCATTGATTATGTGACGTATTATGTGTTATATGTGATTTGTTGGTTGATTGTCGGTCTCTATATTCGATGTGTACTTGTTTATTGCATAACTTTCAATCAGTTAATCGGATTTGGGTGAAACGAAGGGTAGATAGAAGTATGTGTTGAATAGAATCATATGAGTTGATTATTGATAGATGCTTATGATATGTGAGCAGAAGAGGCAAGATGTAGGAAAGGGAAACAGGTAGTTGAGGAGTAAGGCGGTTGAGATTGGAAGCGAGTACAATGTAGTAAGCTAACACCAGGCAAGTGTTCTGAACTTTCTCGAGATATTGTAGTACTTAGTAGTCCTGTTGATATTGCAAGTGCTTTGAAGCACTGAAACCCAAACACTGATTCCAGTTATTGCTCTTGAGCCGTAAACCCTATTCTTCTAAGCCATTGATTATTGCATAACCAAATACGAACCTCAAGTATACGATACTACTCCACAAATACCTACAAACTAAATACCGAACACTGAATGGAATTACCCACACACTCAAACCATTGTATCACTATGCTTTGAAAGGCAGAATCCTTGAAACCTTGAAACACAGATTCATTTGCTATCCAATTCTTTCATTACCCAACAGCTAAGCTTTGAAAATACCATATTGATCCTCATGAACTCTGAAACCATTTCATTATAAAACATCCAATATTGTTAATGATTATGTTTATTGTTTATTATTGCTTATTCTTTTATTATGCTAGAATTGGATTGTTTTTATAAAATTGTGGACCAGATTCGTGTTTAGACCATATAATGGTCAAGTTAGGCCAATGTGTGCCTTGGATCCAGTAGTTAGAGCAATGCTGTGTGCTTTGCTTGGGGTTAGTGCATGACTGATCAATAGCCTAACCTTGGTTTTTAAAATAAAAGTATAATATCCAATTCTAAATCATAATCCATTGTTCACTTGATATCATAACCAAATTTACCTGATGATCATTATTCTCAGTTTTGTCATTATGACTTGCTGAGCTAGTTAGCTCATTTGTGCGATGTTGTTTATATTCTTTCCAGTTAAAAAGGAACCAGTTGGTAACGAGGATCCCCAGTCCAGCGCGAGAGCTAGGGGTTCAGGTTGATCGAGTTAAGCTAGCAGGCTTCTTTTGGAATAATTTAAGTTTGTAAAAGTTTGTAATAATGTTTAATATTCAGTTTGAGTTTGAATGGTTGGGATTCGAACAGTTTGTAATATAAGTAGATGTGTTTGGCTTGTGTGCATACTTTAACCTGTTGCGATCCATGGTAGTTGTTAAGTAGGGTCACTGTATATTATTATTATCTTTATTATTGTTATAAGCAGGTTATAATTAAGGTGTGTGTGTGGACCCCAAACTTCTGACCCGGGTTTGGAGGGCGCCACAAGTTTTCTTTACTTTGAACCTTATTACTCTTGTAACGTACTCTGGTTTTAATAAGTATTTTTATTAGTTTATATTGTGTGTTATTATCATGTTTTCGTATGAACCCATGGTGACGATGAGTTCTATCATGGGATAATCGTGATCATGGGATCGTAACGGATTTACTATGGAATTCTTTAGTTAGTTGTTTAATACCTTAATGTGTGATGATTGTATGATATCTAGCATAGGTTGTGCTTATTCGTCTTATGTGCGTCGCGAACATATAAGATAGGCTGTTAATCTCTTGTGAAGCGATGGTGGATCTTGAGGTTTAGAACTTGCCATGCTAGCATAGGTTCATGTATGTGTATGAATGATTAGTGGGTAACTCTGACCATTTTACTTGCACTGTGTAATCATATAAGAATAACTCGTGCTTAAATCGTTAAGTTGTCAAATTCTGTAGACATATAGTGTCTCAACATAATTGATTCCTATTCAACTTTTATCTTAATTGTGGATGTTTGGTAGAATGGTATTAGTACAACGAAAGTTGGCTTTTATCAGTTTCGTGTTGTTCGATTAATATCATCACCGTTACATGTTAAGGGTAATAACAATGACTATTGAATGAAGTAGTAATGAAGTTATGATCTCATGTGTATTTAATATTGTTAATTTAAGTATTAATTAAGTGTTTTAATTCTCGTAGTTAATTGTAGTTAATAATTAGTTAATCAATTTAAGTGTTATTGTCTTAACATTAAGAAGTAATCATACATTGGTGAGTAAGTGTTAATTGAACATAATTAGTCTGAGTCTCTGTGGGAACGAACTAGAAATTATTCTATATTACTTGCGAACGCGTATACTTGCGTGAATTATTAGCGCGTGTTTTGTGCCTAACAAGTTTTTGACGCCGCTGCCGGGGACTCGGCGTATTTGTTTAGTTTATGTACTTGCCATCAGTGGTCATTAGCACTCATTGATTAAGATGTGTTACTTATTGTTTCCGATTGTGTTTCAGGTACTCTAGTGAGCGTTTATGCAAACACATTCTCGCACTCGCAAGAGAACTCTAGATACGGCTGAGGAGATATACTCAGTTCTTGATATTCCGGAGAAGATAGATTTTGCGGATTCGGACAAAGAGAGTGAGCAGAAAGAACCAGTAATCATGGGTGATCGTATAGTTCCAGCAGTAGATCCAGCTCTTATGGACTTTTCTCGGCCTAAAATTGATGACATTCAGTCAAACATCCTTCATCCGGCTATTCAGGCTAACACTTTTGAAATCAAGCCGGGCACTATTCAGATGGTGCAGAATTATGTTTCTTTCGGAGGTGCTGCGACTGAAGACCCCAACATGCATATCAGGAATTTTGTCGAGATCTGTAGTACTTTCAAATATAATGGTGTGACTGATGAGGCTATCAAGCTGAGGCTTTTTCCATTCTCTCTGAGGGATAAAGCTAAGGACTGGTTACATCCTGAGCCAGCTGGGTCCATCACTACTTGGCAAGATCTTGAGCAAAAGTTTCTGGTGAAGTTCTATCCAATGGCGAAGACTGCGGCTATGAGGAGTGCTCTTACTCAGTTTGCGCAGCAACCAACAGAATCTATATGCAAAGCTTGGGAGCGCTACAAGGAGATATTGAGAAAGTGTCCACATCATGGTATGCCTGACTGGATGGTGATCACTGGTTTCTATAATGGTTTGGGGGCCCAATCTCGGCCCATGCTCGATGCAGCAGCTGGAGGCGCCTTGTGGGCCAAAATTTGTACTGAGGCTTACAATCTTATTGAAACTATGGCTGCAAATGAGCATCAAAACCCAACGCAAAGGATGATGCCTGGGAAGGTAGCAGGTATTCTGGAAGTTGATGCAGCTACAGCTATTGCAGCGCAGCTCCAAGCGCTGTCTTTGAAGGTCGATTCTTTAACCAACTATGGAGTCAATCAGATAGCTATGGTCTGTGAGCTTTGTGCAGGTTCTCATGCTACGGATCAGTGTTCTCTTGTTAATGAATCTGTTCAGTATGTGAACAATTATCAGCGACCGCAGCAGCCTGTGCCAGCTACTTATCATCCTAACAACATAAATTATCCCAATTTCAGCTGGAGCAATAATCAGAATGCTATTCAGCAACCAAATCAGCAAGGCGTAAGTAAACAGTTTAATCCACCTGGATTCCAGCAACTACAACATTATGCTCAAAGGCAATCATATCCTCAACAAGGAGGTGCTGCTCTACCTTCTAGTGCTGATTTCGAGGAGCTCAAGCTGTTGTGCAAAAGTCAGGCTGTTTCTATCAAGACTTGGGAAAATCAAATCAGTCAATTAGCCAATTCTGTGCTCAATCGTCAACCTAGCACACTTCCCAGCGATACTGAAGTGCCAGGTAGGAAGGAAGCTAAGGAGCAAGTAAAGGTTGTCACCTTAAGGTCTGGAAAAGTTGCTGATGCTGAAAAAGCGAAAGATGGAAAAGCTGAAGTTGTTGATAAAGAAGAGAAGCAAAATGAGAAAGCGGCGGAACAAAGGAAGACTACTGTTGAACACACTCTGCCTGAGGGTAATACAGGAGAGAAACAGCTCTATCCTCCACCACCTTTCCCTAAGAGATTGCAACAAAAAAATTGGATAAGCAGTTCGGTAAGTTTCTGGAGGTGTTCAAGAAACTTCACATCAACATACCTTTTGCTGAGGCTCTGGAGCAAATGCCTAATTATGCAAAATTCATGAAGAGTATTCTTTCAAGGAAGGTGAAACTGGATGACCTTGATACCGTTGCTCTAACAGAAGAGTGCAGTACTGTGCTGCAACAAAAATTACCTCCAAAGCTTAAAGATCTAGGTAGCTTCACCATTCCTTGCACCATTGGCAAGTTGTCTTTCGACAAATTCATGTGCGATTTGAGAGCAAGCATCAATCTGATGCCATTGTCTATCTTCAAAAAGTTGAATTTGCCTGATCCAAAGCCCACCTACATGTCTCTATAATTGGCTGATCGTTCTATTACATACCCACGAGGCATCGTGGAGGACGTGTTAGTAAAGGTGGATAAGCTCTTCTTCCCTGTAGACTTTGTCATTTCGGATTTTGAGGAAGATAAGAAGATTCCCATAATCTTGGGAAGACCTTTCTTGGCTACAGGCCGTACCTTGATAGATGTGCAGAAAGGTGAACTCACTATGAGGGTGCAGGATCAGGATGTGACATTCAATATATTCAAGGCGATGAAATTCCCTACAGAAGACGAGGAGTGCTTAAAGGTAGATTTGATTGATTCTGCGGTAATTTCAGAACTTGATCATATGCTAATGTCTGATGCCTTAGAGAAAGCCTTAGTGGGGGAATTTGACAGTGACGATGAGGATGGCAATGAACAACTACAATATCTAAATGCTTCTCCTTGGAGGCGAAAGCTAGACATGCCGTTTGAATCTCTTGGTACTACTGATCTCAAGAATGCTGAGGGAAGGGTCAAACCATCTATTGAGGAAGCACCTACATTGGAGCTTAAACCATTGCCTAAACACTTGAGGTATGCTTTTTTAGGTGATGCATCTACTTTGCCTGTTATTATTGCATCTGACCTTTCAGGTAGTGAGGAGGACAAGCTCTTGAGGATCTTGGGAGAATTCAAATCGGCCATCGGATGGACTATAGCAGATAAAAAAGGGATCAGCCCTTCATACTATATGCATAAAATTCTGATAGAGGAAGGTAGTAAGCCGATTGTTGAGCAACAGAGAAGAATTAATCCTATCATGAAAGAAGTGGTGAAGAAAAAAATTCTGAAGTGGCTAGATGCGGGAATCATATATCCTATATCTGACAGTTTGGGTGAGCCCCGTGCAATGTGTACCTAAGAAAGGAGGTATAACTGTGGTAGCAAATGAGAAGAATGAGCTCATCCCCACTCGAACAGTCACAGGATGGAGGGTGTGCATGGATTACAGAAAGTTGAACAAAGCCATGAGAAAGGATCACTTCCCTCTTCCATTTATTGATCAGATGCTTGACAGGTTGGCTGGTCATGAGTATTATTGTCTTCTAGATGGCTATTCGAGGTATAATCAGATTTGCATTGCATTAGAAGATTAAGAAAAGACTACCTTCACTTGTCCATTTGGCACATTTACTTTTCGCAGAGTTTCGTTTGGCTTATGTGGTGCACCTGCCACTTTTCAGAGATGTATGATGGCTATATTCTCTAATATAATTGGAAACCATGTCAAAGTGTTCATGGACGACTTCTCTGTCTTTGGACATTCATTTGATGAATGTTTGAATAATCTTCGTTCGGTGCTCAAAAGGTGTGTGGAAACTAATTTGGTGCTCAATTGGGAAAAATGTCACTTTATTGTGCGTGAAGGCATTATTCTTGGGCATTAACTCTCTAGCAAAGGTCTTGAGGTGGACAAAGCCAAGGTGGGAGTCATTGAAAATCTTCCACCACCTATTTCTGTGAAAGGAATCCGTAGTTTTCTTGGTCATGCGGGTTTTTATCGGCGTTTCATCAAGGACTTCTCGAAGATATCTAAGTCGTTATGCAACTTGCTCGAGAAAGATGTGCCTTTCAAATTTGATGATGAATGTTTGGCGGCATTCGAGACTCTCAAGAAGAGTTTGATAACTGCACCAGTTATTACGGCACCTGATTGGACAGAACCTTTTGAGATGATGTGTGATGCGAGTGATTATGCAGTGGGAGCAGTTCTTAGGCAGCGCAAGAATAATCTTTTTCATGTGATCTACTATGCTAGTAAGACTCTTAATGGAGCTCAAATAAACTACACCACTACTGAGAAGGAGCTCTTGGCTATAGTCTTTGGTTTTGAAAAATTTCGATCTTATCTGCTTGGGACAAAGGTGAAAGTATTCACTGATCATGCTGCCATTCGCTACTTGGTCTCAAAGAAGGATTCGAAGCCTAAACTTATTCGTTGGGTGCTATTGTTACAGGAATTTGAGTTAGAGATCAAGGATCGAAAAGGTACTGAGAATCAAGTAGCTGACCATCTCTCTAGATTGGAGAATCCCGGTTCGACTTCACATGATAAGACATTGATCAACGAATCTTTTCCGGATGAGCAGTTGTTCGCAATTCAGAAGGAAGAGCCATGGTTCGCAGATATTGTGAACTATCATGTCAGCAATATAATGCCCTCTAATATGAATGTAGTTCAAAAGAAGAAGTTTCTGCATGAGGTGAAGTGGTACATGTGGGATGAACCATATTTGTTTAGACAGGGAGCTGACCAGATCATCAGGAGATGTATCCCATTTTGTGAGACGGAGGGGATATTACGAGACTGTCATTCCACAGTTTATGGTGGACATTATGGTGGTGAAAAGACGGCAGCTCGTATTCTACAAGCAGGTTTTTTCTAGCCTACATTGTTTAAGGATGCACATCAGTTCGTTTTAAGGTGTGATCGTTGCCAAAGAGTGGGGAATCTTACTAGAAATGATGAGATGCCTTTAAATGTGATGCTGAAAGTTGAGGTCTTCGATGTTTGGGGAATCGATTTCATGGGACCATTTATCTCGTCCTGCAATAATCAGTATATCTTGCTGGCAGTAGATTATGTCTCAAATGGGTAAAAGTCAAGGCTCTACCGACGAATGATGCAAAGGTAGTGTTGAGTTTTCTCCATAAGCAGATATTCACAAGGTTTAGAATGCCACGGGTAATCATAAGTGATGAGGGGTCGCATTTCTGTAACCGTAAGTTCACTTCTATGATACAGCGCTACAATGTGAATCATCGTGTTATTACTGCCTATTATCCGTAAACTAATGCATATACCATGATCCCTTTTGCGTTGCTTTACCGATTGATTTGTGATATTGATGCAAGTGTAGTGATAGCGTTAGAGCGATAATTGAGTCTTGGAGGTTGACATGCATGCTAGAAACACTTGTAATTTCACTAAGTCTTAGAGTATGCTTAAGGACTAGATGGTTGTCATGGTTTGACGGTTTTTGAGGTTAATCTATTGATTATGCTTAGAATTTTTGATAGGCCCTTAATGATAAAAGACATTAAAAGAAAAAAATTTGAGTAAAAATTGGAATTCATTGCTAATTGTGGCTAGGCGTCAAAAGGCTGGTAGCCGGCTCATATTTTTATGCGAGTAGTCTAGGGTTGAGCAAGATGGAGCGAAACGCACTTGCTCAGAAATTTGAAAAAAAGAGAAAAAAGGAAAAAAAATAAAGAAAAATAAATAAAGAGTTAATGCATAATTGATCACGAGTGGGCTCTTTGGTATTCGAGTTATTAAGTTCTTAGAAGACTTTGTGCCTAGTGACCTAAGGCTTTTATAGTCTGGGATCCCCTAACCTAACGCTCGCTAAATGGATGCTATTGCATAAGTCTTTTGTGGACCTCACTCATTGCACGGTCAAATAAGCATTTGTTGTGGGTTGAATAAAAGCATGATTCCGTAATAAGCTCCAGTGATCTTGAAGTGTTATAAGTCATTTTGTGCCTAGAATTTATTCTTCGTATATTCATGTGATTGCCTTGAGGATAATCGAGTTATGATAATTGAGCTAGTTTCGAAGCATATCTGTAAGCATACGCACACATCACGTTTCTAGTTGTATGTTAGTTTGCATGATTTGATTGATCTTTATTCGCCTAATTGCATTTGTTGAGATGTTATGAGTTGGTTGGTTTAGTCATTGTGAGGGGGATCGCTGCATTTCATGTAGATTGTATTCATGCATGTTTTTTGTATTGTTTTTGAGTCTATGACGCTTGAGGACAAGCATCGATTAAGTTTGGGGGTGTGATAAGTGGCATTTTATACCACTTAGAACGTCTTATAATGGCTTGAATTGATGTCTTAAAATCAGGTATTTTGTGTATTTGATGCATTTTTCTAGTGTTTTTGCATTTCAGGGTATAACTTGCGTGTGTAGGAAGAATTCATCAGAAATAAGCCTAGGGAAGTGCTTGGCATTGGTTGTGGAAAGTTGGGGGCAGAACGCAGCAAAATCAGGAGCAGAATGCAGAATTTTCCAGAAGGAGTTTGGGCGCCCGCTTAGGATGCTGGGCGGCCGCTCAGGAGCTTGGGCGCCCGCTCAGGAATCTTGGGCGGCCGCTCAGGGGAGAGAAAATTAATTCTGATTTTTATAAATCCTTATTATGTTGGACTTTCGAGACGGTTGGTTCTTGTGGGCTTCTATATAAGTAGTTCTCAGAGACGTTTCAAAAAAGTGTGGTATCAAGCAAGGAGCAAGGAGAGAAGAAAGAAGACCGTTTTAGCACATCCCAACAAAGAAGAGGAAGCATATGTTTTCTTGTGATTCTTTTATTCGTTGTATCAGTGGATGCTAGTTTTCTTTACTTTGAACCTTATTACTCTTGTGACGTACTCTGGTTTTAATAAGTATTTTTATTAGTTTATATTGTGTGTTATTATCATGTTTTCGTATGAACCCATGATGATGATGAGTTCTATCATGGGCTAATCGTGATCATGGGGTCGTAACGGATTTACTATGGAATTCTTTAGTTAGTTGTTTAATACCTTAGTGTGTGATGATTGTATGATATCTAGCATAGGTTGTGCTTATTCGTCTTATATGCGTCGCGAACATATAAGATAGGCTGTTAATCTCTTGTGAAGCGACGGTGGATCTTGAGGTTTAGAACTTTCCATGCTAGCATAGGTTCATGTATGTGTATGCATGATTAGTGGGTAACTCTAACCGTTTTACTTGCCCTGTGTAATCATAAAAGAATAACTTGTGCTTAAATCGTTATGTTGTCAAATTCTGTAGACATATAGGGTCTCAACATAATTGATGCCTATTCAACTTCTATCTTAATTATGGATGTTTGGTAGAATGGTATTAGTACAATGAAAGTTGGCTTTTATCAGTTTCGTGTTGTTCGATTAATATCATCACCGTTACATGCTAAGGGTAATAACAATGACTATTGAATGAAGTAGTAATGAAGTTATGATCTCATGTGTATTTAATATTGTTAATTTAAGTGTCAATTAAGTGTTTTAATTTTCGTAGTTAATTGTAGTTAATAATTAGTTAATCAATTTAAGTGTTATTGTCTTGACATTGAGAAGTAATCATACATTGGTGAGTAAGTGTTAATTGAACATAATTAGTCTGAGTCTCTGTGGGAACGAACTAGAAATTATTTTATATTACTTGCGAACGCGTATACTTGCGTGAATTATTAGCGCGTGTTTTGTGCCTAACAAAGGACCATGCTTGAGGAAGCAAAATTGCCTACCTACATCAAGAAGTCAACTTTCTTCTGCAAGAAAATGGACTTAGTCACATACACCTGATTTAATCATTGGATATCCTGATAGTGGTGTGAAGACTAAAAGAGCCACTGAGAATGAATGTCTCTATCATTCTTTTCTATCTCAAACAGAATCCAAGAAGGTTGAAGAAGTTCTACAAGATGTTGTTTGGATCACAGAAATGTAAGAAGAGCTAAATGAATTTGAAAGGAACAAAGTCTGGACTCTTGTACCAAGACCTAAAAACATATCACTAGTTGGTACAAAGTGGGTGTTCAGAAACAAAACTGATAGTGGGAGCATTGTTATAAGAAATAAATCAAGGCTGGTTACAAAAGGCTATTCTCAGAAAGAAGGTATTGATTTTGATGAAACTTTTGCTCCAGTTGTAAGACTTGAGGCAATCAGAATCTTTCTGGCCTTTACTGCTCACATGAAATTCATGGTGTTCCAAATGGATGTAAAGAGTGCATTTCTAAATGGTGAACTTGAAGAGGAAGTTTATGTTGAACAGCCTCCAGGGTTCATTGATCCAAAATATCCAGATCATATCTACTTACTGGATAAAGCACTCTATGGACTAAAGCAAGCTCCAAGAGCTTGGTATGAAACACTTGCTCAATTTCTGTTGGAAAGTGGTTTCAAAAGAGGTACAATTGATAAAACTCTATTTTATAAATACCATGGTAAGGACTTGTTTATTAGTACATATATATGTAGCTGATATCATTTTTGGTTCTACTAATGATAAACTCTGTGAGAGATTTACAAAGCTAATACAGTCAAGATATCAGATGAGTATGATGGGAGAATTGAGTTATTTTCTGGGTTTACAAGTAAAGCAGACATATGAAGGCATCTTCATAAATCAAGCAAAATATACCAGAAATTTTCTTAAAAGGTTTGGAATGTAAGACAGTTCAGCTGCAACACTCCCATGGCCACTGCAACCAAGTTAGATTTAAATACTGGTTTATCGTCATATATAACTAATTACAGAGGTATAATTGGTTCACTCCTATATTTGACTGCTAGTAGACCTGATATCATGTATGCTACTTGTCTCTGTGCAAGGTTCCAAGCTGATCCAAGGGAACCACATTTGTTAGCTATAACGAGAATTTTTAGATATCTCAAAGACGCTATGAATCTTGGATTACGGTATCCTAGAGAGTCAAACTTTAAGCTAATTGAATATTCAGATGCTGATTTTGTAGGTTGTAAAATAGACAGGAAAAACACCTCTGAAAGATGTCAATTTCTTGGTGGCAGATTAGTTTCTTGGTTTAGCAAGAAATAAAAGTCAATTTCCACATCAACTGCTAAAGTTGAGTATATTACAGCAGAAAGTTGTTATGCTTAAATACTTTGGATGAAGAATCAATTATTGGATTATGGGTTAGAATATTCTCAAAGTCCTATATATTGTGATAATCAAAATGTTATTGCAATGACAGGAAATCCAGTACAACATTCAATGACTAAACATATTAGCATAAGATACTATTTCATAAGGGAACATGTAATGGAACGTACAATGGAATTGAACTTTGTGCCTACAGATCAGCAGTTAGCAAACATCTTCACCAAACCACTCCGTGGAGCCACCTGTACCAAATTGGTGAATAAATTGGGAATGATCTCAGGATAATTCTCAAATTCTGATGAAAAATTATGATCTGCGGTTAATAATTAGAGTGTGGTATCTTGATCTTATGTATCAGTATTTGTTAAAATTTGATAATAGTGTTAAACTCTGATGCCATGTATTTATGCTTTTGTTGTTAAATTATCAAGTCAAGTTTAAATCCTGCTAGTTAAACTCTGACAGTAGTTGCATGATAAACTCTGATTATGTGAATAAGTACTGATATTGGTCAAATTTGAGTTGACTGATAAATCCTGACAGTAACTAGTTAAATAATGATACTAGTCAAATCCTAATTCACCATTATATTCTGATAATATTTTAAATTTATTCAAAATACTTTTAGTCGGTATTTTAATTAGAGAAATATGTGTAGTAGATTTAGTGGGAAAATTTAAATTGATTACAGTGTTAATTGATGGCGTGAGAATATGGAAAAATGATTGAGTTATCTACCAAACATCACGTTTGGTAACTGTGCATGTATTAACTATCATAATTACATGCTTTTATGATTACTGTCAATCAATCATATCATGCCACGTGTCCCACTAAGCTGAACAATTTGTGTGAGTTGGAGTAGAGTGTTAAACAAAATTAATTTTTGATTTCTAATTATCATTTCATCATTTACTGATTATCTTCTTACTTTCTTACTCTCTTTTTTTCTCGAGCTTAAACTCTGAAACCCTAATCAGTTTTGAGTAAATTACTTACATAAAAACCAAGTCTTCATCTACTACTTATACACCTTTCAACTATAATGGTGCCAAGTTTATCACAAACAATTATATTGCTATCCTAGACAATAATGGGATAAATCTTGATTTTTACATCTTTCAAGATTTCTTAAGGTCGAGTGAAGTTGGGTATGCTCTCACAACTTCAACAACTATTTCTGGAGATCAGGTTCTTGCTTTGTGGAGAACTGGTCTATATGATGATGGAGGAGAAGCAGATACTCCAATCACCATTTTTGAATTCGACAATTAAGAGGAGGGTTGTCACTCATCAGGTTGTTAGAGATGCTCTTCATCTCCCTGATCACAATTCTTATGCAGCATTTATTAGAGATGCTGAGGTGAGGAGATTTTTCACTCAGATTGGCTATAAGAAATATATGAAGAATCTTGGCCAACTGAAGAGGAATGGGCTAAGGAGGGAATGGAATTTCTTCTTTGATTGCATTACAAGGGCATTCAATAACAAATGCACCAATTTTGATGCTCTTCCAATAATGACATGGCAAATTGGGTACTCTCTAATTCATGGTACTCATTATGATTTTGGTAGAGTAATTTTATGCTTTATAGGGGATAGATTAAAAGCTTATAGGAATATAGTATATTATACTAGATATTGTCAGTTGATTTTCAATATTTGTATCCCTGATACCCCAATCCCTGCTAACCAAATTGTGTCAGTTTTTAAGCTCACCAAGAGAGCTTTCTCTGATCTTATTTCTAAAGATTCAAAAAAAGGTTGTTCTAGTTCCTTTGAGGTTGCCAGTGATTGCCAATGACTTGCTAATTGCAAGGCTTCATGTGACTTATGGTTTGCCAAACCAACAAAGTGCTTACCCCAGCACCGCAACTCAAACACTTCCTCAAACACAATCCACATCAGGTGCCTCCCAAAAGACACCTGGTGTAAAAAGGAAGAAACCAGCAAAAACTGATGTTAGGGTTATTGTTTTAATTGAGAACCCACATGACATTATTGTCCAGTCTGCTAGGCCTTATGATCAAAGAGCAAGTGTTATAAATGCTGATGTAGCACAAAAAAGGGGGTTCAGTACAAGCTTTTCATTCTTCTAAGCCTTCAGAATTTGTTAGGAGAAAGCTTGTGCTAGCTAAGTCCGAATCAGATGATGAGGACAATGTTACCTTATCATCTAAATTCAAGAAGTTAAATCGTGATTCTACTTAGAGTCCAATTGTATTTTAAACTGATCAGGGCGGTGATGCTGTTCAATCTGATTCGAGCCCGAGACTAAGGATTAAGAAGAAGAAATTGGTCAAAACCTACATTGCTCAAAGTCTGATGCAGATTAAGAAAGAAATTGTTGAGGGGACACAGGGTGCAACTACTGGTATTTATCAGTGGACTAGCAAAATCACTGATGTACCTATGATAATTACTGAATCTACAACAAAGAAGAAAAAATTGAGGGAGATCATTCATTAGCAAGTAGAGGAATCTGTCAAGAGGCTGCAGAAACAAAGATTATTTCCTGGATCAAGCACACAAGAACATGTATCTCAAAGGGATACAACAGCTACTACATATCCTGATCCTATCACACAAGAACTTGTACTTCAAAGTAGTACATAAGATTTTACTCAAGTGGAGCCTCTTGCTGAAAAGTCCATTCAAGAATGGCATGATACAACAACTACAAAGATAACAGCCGAAGCTGCTAGAGTCACAAACATCTGCCAGTCTATTCCAAGGCATACTTCAAAGTATAGAGCTTGCTTTCCATTTGTAGCAACTTAGGAGTTAGAAACTGAGGAGAGGAGTACACAAGAACCTGAATGTCAAAGTCATCCAGCAACTCCTGAATCTCCTGCCCCACAAGAACCACTACCTCAAAGTGGTAGTGAAGGCTTTACTTTTGATCCTGTTGTGTTAGCAGTTGATCCTGAAGGAAGGGTACATCCAACACCCACATCAGTTGAACTTCTCTCAATTCAACCCTTAGATGTCTACAAAGAAGCTGATCCTTTAGAAGCATAAGGTATAAACACTGATTTATCTTTATTAGCATTTACTTTAAATACTGATATCGTATTATCAGCATGTACTATAAATCCTGATGACATGAATATGATTAGACCTTTACAAAGGAATACCTCTAGTCATATGATCACAGACAACTCTTCTCAGCCACCTCTTATTTCTTTAGGACAAACTGATCTGAGCCTTTCATGTGAGAATGAGAGAAAAGATTTAGAGAAAAACAGAATTAAAATGAGGCAAGATACTTACCTGGAAAAAGGAGAGGTAGATGAGTGTCAGAATTTAGTTAATCCTTGTGAGGAAACTCTGACTATTAAAAGTCATGAGATGAGTGGCGTGAGAATTAGTGAGACTACTTTAAAAGAATATAGAGATTTAAGTTTTTTAATTGAAAATTTTGTAGGTGTATAGAGTATTAAATATACAGCTGTTAAACAACAGTCTATAGACCCTCGGATAAACTCTGATGTGCCAAATGCTGATATTCTTCATGCAGGTCTAAGTACTGATACTTTCCTGTAGTCCACTCACATCTCTATGTCATCCACTACAACAATCCCTGTTCTTGCTGAAGGACAGTCCACTCATTCTAATATTCCACAATATATTATTCTCCCTGTTTCTACTGTGGATGTGGATGCAGGACAGTCCATTCAAGATGAACCCATCATTGTAGAATCACCGCAGCGCTCTACTAGTACTGAGGTTTTGGAGATAAATGCTGAAGCTCCACCTCATATGGCTACTATTCTTAAAGATCTGGAGTTAAATGCTGAGGACGTGATAGTTTCTGAAGCAGTTGATTCTCACACAGCTCCAATTCTTGATGATTTACTAGATACTGATGTTGGAGATGAAGTAGCTCAGTTTAGACATGAGCCAGTTGCTGATGAGGGATCTGTGCATGGAAGTGAGTCTAATCATGGAGAAAATGTTAACGTAGCATTCGATCCTGATGAGGATCTTGATGAACTTTTCTTTCCTAAAGACATGCCTAAACATGAAAAGCAAAGAAGATTAGCTGAGCTTGATGCTAAGAACAACAGAATATTTGCTGATGCACAATGGAACTTTAACTGGAATGATGCATCATATCCTATCTATGTTGATAATGCTTCTCAAAATTTGGAGAGAGCAGAGCAGAGTATTGCAAATCCTGATATTCTGACACATCTCAAGGATTCTTCATTATTGGTCAAATCATTTCTGCATACTCAGTCTCTGGCTAATACTCAAATCGATAAACTCAAGGAATCCTTTCTTGAAACCAAGCTGACCACAACCAAGGAAATCCAAAAGCAATTAGCACCCATCATTGCTAGACAGGACAAAATGGAAGTTAACCAGGTTAAGTTGGAAGCTACTCAAGATAATATGTCTAGTCAACTAGATGAGGTACAACAGTGTATGGAGCTTATTATTTCCCTCCTACTTGGTAATGATGCCAAAAATGGGGAGAAAGTGTTGAAATCTAAATGCAAGCAGCTCCGGTTGAAAGATGCTGATGATAAGGATGGTCCTACTGGTGATGGTAAAAAGAAGGAGCTTGTTTTGAAGAAACAAGGTGGAGATCTGATTAGTTCAAGTGGTACATCTAAAACCACTAGTTAATCTAGACCAGGTGGAGAAAGAAGGAGATCAGGAAGGCAAGACTCAAAGACTATGCAAAGTCAAGCACTGACTGTGGCTAAATCTCAAACTCTGAAAGTCACAAATGCTGATGAAGACCAAGGCATTCTGGAGATAGAAGCTGGTGCTGAAGCAAGTCAGTATCTACAAACTTTGAAAGTAAAAAGGAAGAAAACAACTATATTCTACAAGGATCCAAAGATTCAAACATTTGATTCTGAGGTGAGTAGAAGAATATTTGAAAGAGAAAATCCCGGAGTTGACATGGAACAGCTTAGGCTTTTGGAAGAAGAATACAAATCTTTGAAGTCAACATCTACTGATGTTGTCTTACCTTATGAAGATATTCCTAGTAGCAAACATACAAAAGGTGTGGTAATCAAGAAGGTCAGTCAAACTAATGTTGAAGGGCCTTTAAGGTCTCAAGTAATTTTAAATGTTGACTGGAGTTATAAGGGGAAAGAGAAGATTGGTGAGAAGTCAAAGCCAAAGCCTAAAGATAAATCCAAGAAGAAATCAACATCTAAAAGTTCAAAATCACAAACACTGATAGATCAAATATATCCAGTAGTAGCAGCTCATGATGATGTTAATGATCAAAAGACTTTAGAAGATGAAGGCAATCAGTTCTACAAAAGAAGAAAGATAATTCCTGGAGCTGATTGGATTGAGAAATTAAAGTTGATAACAACCTCTGACAATTCTCAAGTTGTTGAAGAAACAAATGCTGAAGCTCAACTAGTCACAACCTATGATACTACTCAAGTTATTGATATTTTAAGTAAAATGCAAGCTGAAGTCACAAATCCTGATTCAGAGGACTTAAACTCTGATATGCCATAATTAACCTTTGAAGAAAAGAAGAAGCTACTATGGGGAAGCAAGACACCTGCGCTAGTAAGAGATTCTTCTAAGACTATAAAAAAGATCTACAGTAGAAATTCTCAGTCCAGAAGAGCTGGTAGAATAAGTGGCTTGGGATATTCAAATGTTGATTCTTCTGTTGCTGAAGCTTTGATTCTAAGGAAGCCTGAAAATCTGACAGAGATTGGTGATAACACAAAGCTTAAAGATTTGAAAAAAAATTAAATCAGTTCAGATTATAAATGATCTAGTTGGTGAAAAGCTGATCTATTTTCTAGAATCTGGAAGAAGGTTGAGGCTCACTCAAGAGCATTTGAAGAATAAACCATGGCAGGAGTTAGAATTCATAACAACTTTACTCAAGGTAACCAACTCTACTACTACTAGATGGTCTGAATTTTTTAAAAACTTAGTACAAATGAAGTAGAGAGGAATGACATACAAGTCCAATTATGTTCCAAAATACATTCGTGAATCTGAACATACGGTTGATATGCCTATTGAAGGAGCCAAAGTGGTTAAGTATCTAGGAAGAGAAGTTCTTACTTTCAGTCCTGGTGGAAAGAAGATTGTATTTCTGGAACTGGATGATTTTGCACTTGGAGAATCAAATCTACATGATCTCAGAGCTGTTGTTTATCAGAATGATGAATCTACAGAGGAGTTTAGGAATATCAAATAACAAATGCAAATGTATGTAAATGTTTTGAAAGACAAGTACTCAATAAACTCCTTGATGAAGCTACATATTTTATTGAAGTTCAAGACTGAAGATAAAGTTTAGAAGCACTGACTGTAAGATAAAATATTTGTTTAGATTTCTGCATTTAGATAGTTTTGACAGCATCAATTTAGAACTTGTTCATATTTTATAATGCACAAGTTGGGGGAGATTGTAATACCCCGACTTTTCAGAAAATAGTTATACTTAAATATTCAGCTAAACTCCAAATTTAATCCATAATAAGAATAAGTTTCTAGTTTTTCATAAAATTCTAAAATCCGAGACAGAAATAAAATCATCCAAGCTGAAAATAAAGCAAATCATGGGAGACGCAACTCCAATACAAACATAATCACTAAAATATTATTCCAGAGCAAGCTCAAATCAAGTCCACCTTTAAGATGTCCCAAAAGCTAAGCACCTGAAAATTTGTAAGTAATGAGCCAAGGCCCAGCAAGAAAACAATTCTACACTAGTGGATCAAGTATCATAATTTTATAAAACAAAAATTATTTTCCAAAATCCATGTCATAAGATATAAAATTCCACAGCTCGCTAAGGTCACAAATACCTGGTGACACAGTATTAAAAGTTCATAATTTCTGTCAATAATGCGCCCCTTACTAAGGTATCATAGAGTGTGCGCTCCCGAAGGCATCATAAGTAGCACTCCCTAGTAAGGTATCAAAGGCTAGTTCCGGAACTATACGCAATTACTAACTTGGTTCAAAAGTCAGAGCTCACTGGGAATTCTTATTTCTAAAACAGGGTACTTGATCCATAAATTTTAAAACAAAAGCAGTGCAAAAATATTTAAAAAATTTTAAAATAAATAAAGTGTGAAGAGTTAACTTACTTTACTGGGCTAATGATGGTACAAAATATTTCCAAGTAATTCATATATTTAAGTGAACCAAACAAAGATAATTACTAACCTAATTTATACAAGTAGAGCAAACACCTTAAATCCAATCTGAAAATATCATGCTAAGCAGCAATGTCACAGATTAATACATGTTAGAATTATGTACCCTAACATGCTTACAAAAGAACAGAGTAATTAGTTGACAACAAAATAAAACAAATTAATAGGCTGGCAACATAAAATTATAAACAAAACAAACTTTAAGATTTTAAAACATAATTTAGATAGTGTAAAACAATAAATAAGTAATAATAGTTTTTCATTCATCAAATCAAATAAAATATTTACTAACTCTACTATATTATATAAAATAAGCCAAATACATTAATAACACGTAATTAATGTATACATAATGATGAAACTAAATATACAAACATTACCAGACACATTAAACTTACAAGATGTATAAAACTTTGAAAAATAAATAATAAAAACATGTGTAAATTTTACATTAACTAATATAAATTAATAAACATATTATTAAAGTCTAGACATAATATATTTAGTATAATAACATGTCAAAATAATACCAATTCATTTTATTTTACCACTCACTAATAAATTATTTTTGACTACCCAAATCAATTAATATATAATAATAGCAATAATGATAACAATACATAATAATAATATTAATAAAATATGCAGGTTAGTGAACATATTATATACAATAATATTACAATAAAACATATCCATGCACATGAGTAAATAATTATATTCAATAACAACATAAATTATTAACATGATACTTTGCAGACACCTACATAATTTAATAAAATCATAAAATTCCTACCATAAATCATCTTATCTAAGATAAATTACTAATTTAAAAATATGGTACTTAAATATTTAACAAATTACATACCAAGTACATATGAACTAATTAACAAATATCAATGTAATAACCCCCAAAATTTTGAACTTTTTGTAACCCTTGTGAATAGTGTTTTAGCTGAATGAGAAAACTTTTCATGCCACACTATGTAGGGGTTCTGTTATTGATCTTCTGGGATATTATTAGTACTCTATGTGGTATATAAGTGTATGTAGAGATCGTCAGAATCCAATTTCCGAACACTTGGATTTTTCCCGGAAATCCACTAGATACGGAAAGGATTGAGTATAAGGTAACAGGATAAAACGGATTTAAATTAAAGGATTATAATAGAGGATCATACAAAAGGAATATAATGTATTGAGAAAGGTTAAGGGAACCTAAGTAATAAGATCCCAGGTATGATCCTTCAAACGATAAACGAAAATGAAAGTTAAGCGAACCGTATAACAGATCAGCGGTCATTAGGCAAACGAATAGGAAGTTAAGCAAAGGGATTAGAGGGAGTGATGTCACCCAACCAATGAGAAGGGGACAAGGAGGGGAGGATGACATCATGAGGATGACACAAGCATGACATGGGAAGGAAGGAGGTGTGGTTGAATGAGAACCACACAAATTCAAGGGCAACAAGGTAATTAACTAAATCAAACACAAAAACAAGCCAACCAAGCCAAGAAAAATCATTTTTCATCAAAATCAAAAAGCAACCAAGGCATGGTTCATCTTTGCTCTCGGCTTTTTACTATTCAAAAGAGCAAGAAATTCAAAATCAAAGATCCAAGCTTCCTAAATTGGTGAGTTAATTCCCTAATCATCTTCATGCTTAGTTAGGGCTATATCATGAGTTTAAGCCATCAATTCCTTCTCCATCTTCTTCATTTAATCAAAGAAGAAGACTATGAATAGTGTTTTCAAGTTTTTAACTTGAAATTTTTCTTGTTTTCCTTGAAGATCCAAGCATTCCTAAGACTTCTCAAAGCTTCTTAAGGCTTCCTAGCTCCTCCCACCACTTCAAGGAAGGTATACCATCTCCAAACCCTATATTCTTATGTATTATAAGATGATTTTGATTAGTAGGTGATATTGTAGCTTGATATTGTTGATTTAGAGTTTGGGATTGAATTGGTATTGAAATGGAATGGTAAATGTTGTTGTTTTGATTAAAAGAACTTAAGAATGGTTAAAGTTAAGCTTAGGCATAAGTATGAATATTAAAATTGAATTGGTTGGGGTTGTTATGATGTGATAAGGATGGAGGTTGGTTGTATGTTGGATTTGAGGTTGAATTGGGTTGGTTTTGAATGGTTTAAAATTGGGAAATCGCGTAAACATAGCCGTCGTAACGTCCGATTTTCTTTAGACTGTTTTTGTGCATAACATTAGGACCCGACAACCCCCTGCTAGATTATGACCACTGCCATGTTTAGATAGCTCATGTTACGAGCTTCGTTTTGATATGTATTTCGTTCGATTCCGATGCACGGTTTAGGAGAAACGACCGTTTCAAGTAACGGCGTTTCGCGAACGAAACTTTTCCCCTCGCCTTACTTTGAAACATAGGTTAAAGACCAAAAAGGGTTAATTAATGCATGAAACATTTATGGTAAGTGTGTTAGGCAATTGGTAAGACACTCGCGAAGGAATCGCCTTAAAACTCGTAAAGGTTAAATTATTAAAAATGGTGGAGCCGAGGGTACTCGAGTGACTTAAGCAAATCAGTAAGCACAAAACAAGCGTTAGAGTCTAAGTTAGTTAAAGTATAGATTTACAAGTGACTTTGGTTTAATTCCAACTTGCTTGTTGTTTATAGGTTACCAGACTCGTCCCGAGCCTTTTATCACCCCAAGTCACTCAGGTAAGTTTTCTACCAGTTATAACTGTTGTTGTGATGTATATAGGTATTTGCATTATCTTGCGATAGATGCATGTTGGTTAATTAGCAAATATTGCAATATATTGAAGCATGCTACTATGGTATATATATATGCATGCCTGTTTCGTATTCTTTCCATATATAATTGTTGATTCAGTTGATAATACCTATGCTAGAGGATAGCGGTAATTTGCATATACCCTTAGTATAGGGACCCAAAAGTGAAAATATTTTCTAAAACCGGGAGTCGAGGATCCCGAGTAGATTTTGTATATATGGATATAAATATATATATATATATACTTATATATATATATATATGGTCATAGTTTTCAAAACTATTAATCGAATAAGGTTTATTCGATAACTTTAACTTTATTTTATTATTGAATATTATTTCGAATATTATTCGAAGGCGTATGACTCCTTTATATTAAATGAATATTATTTTGAATATTCATTCGAGGACTTATGACTCCTTTTATTTTATTATCTGAATATTATTTGAATATTCATTCGAGGGATTATGACTTAGTTTATATTATTTAATGAATATTTTTGAATATTCATTTGAGGATCTATGACTCCGATTATTTGCTGAGATATATTCCTTATTTTATTAAAGAATAAGGTGTCAATAATCAAACTTATTTTCAATTATTCAAATAAAGATAGTACTTTCATATAAGTATATCTTTGGTTATTTAATACTCATTTCAAGTATAAGTTTTAATACTTCTACTTCAATTATTTTATAAAGATTATTCTTTATGGGAATATTATTTAAATAATAATATTCAGACATTTTCTAAATATTCTGGGGACTGATTTACTTCATTAAATCAGCTTCAATCCAAACATTCTTAAAAAGGTTTTGCGAGTCTTCAAAATGATTTTTAAAAGTTAGAGCGGATCCCAAAACTCATTTTTTTATATATTTAAGATCCTCCTTTCGAAGGGGATTTAAATACTCACTCAAAACCTGAGGGATCCGGCTCTGTGGTGTATTTTATATTCGCAACAAGGTTGCTGTTTTGATAAATGAATTGATTACTTACCCAACACTCGGGAAGTAAAATTCTTGGAACAAGTTAATCCATTAACAGGCATCGCCTGGGAAATATCGGTGAGTTCTCCTTTCCAAATAGATACAACTTCTTGGTGGAGCCGTATCAACAAGTTTCTACTTGGGGAAAGTGGGGGCGAGCTTTACGTTTCAGAGTCATGGATTTCATCTGAACTAGGAATGGCGTAAGTGGCCGAGTAGCGCCGGCCCAGCCTTATTATATTGGCCCAAATGGCCTGGAAGTTCCGCCAAGGCGGTCCATTCCTTAGGAGTTCAGTGTTCGGTTGACAAGTAAATCCGACAGGTTCTCCTCTACATGTAGAAAATGGTGGGGTTGTACCACTACGACTGATCATCGTAAGTGGTCTTCCTGGCGCGACAAACTCCCGTAATGAGTTCATCATCCAATTGGATAATTTCTGCAACACTACCCAGAGCACTTCGATAGAAAGGCTACGGTTGGGCGATTGTTGAGTGTTGGCAGGGTCAAGTTTTCAAAATGATGTTTACATCAAATGAAGTATCTCGTAACTTCATTTTATTTTGATAATATTTTAAAGATTTAATCTATTCAAATCTTGTCTTATAGTCTCATCTATGTGATGAACTTTTGAAGCTAATTATAACTTGAACGGTGGTAGTTCAAGTAGTATTTGGGAAAGATATAAGTATATTGGAGTATCTTGTAACTTCATCTTTTAAACTTATATCTAGTAAATGATTATCTTATGCATGACAAAGATTTTCAGAAAAACGTTGAGACAAGGTTAGATATATGAGATCACCTTGCAATGATATTTTTATACAGTTATACACTGGGACTTTGTGTATATTATGCATGGAAGAGGACTTCCAATATTTTGAAAAGTATATATGTATATATATATATATACTGAATATTTTGCGACTTCATCGCATTAAGATATCAACTTGGTTCATTTCTTTTGACCAAGACTTTCATGAGTACTAAGAGAAGGCTCATATACTATTAATCATTATACATATTATTTTGGTGGGCTTGCTGCTCACCCTTGCTTTCTTCTTTCATCACACAACAACAGATAGAAAGGATGAACAGGACCAAGCTCCCGATTCGCAAGCGATTAGGAGACGTTCCGCAGTTTTCTAGAAGTATTGATGCCGCCGTAGCTGAGGTAGGAGCTACCAATAGGCTAGGCTTTCAACTTCCAATGTACCAGATTTATGTATATTTATGAATTGTAATAATGGCAAAGAAATGTAAATTTATTCAGAAAACCTTTTAAGCTGTATTGGCAGATAATTGTGGAATAAAATGACTTGTAGTTATTTTTGGATGTTCATCTCTGAGACTATAACGTGTGGTGTGGGTGTTTATTGTGGGGTCACAGTACAGAGTAGTTGAGTAATTATTAAGATTGGGTGTTATTAAGGGAAATGGAACTCGTGACAACCCGGATCCCCGACCCCGGATTTGGGGGTGTTACAGAAGTGGTATCAGAGCTAAGCGTTATAAACCTCAGAGATGATGTGACGTTAAGATAATAAGTACACTAAGATAAATAAGAACTCTTGCCAAGTTCATAGTCGGGCTACCTAACGTAGTACTGACAGTTAAAACCCTTACGGGAACCCTTATAAATATCGTGATAGTAACATAGGTCGTTCTCGTATAGGGCAGCGGGGCACCGAACCTTGAGGTTCAGGAGCATCAGCATGAGGATGTTTTATTACAAGTTGGAGATCAAATTGTGAATCCGATGGAGTACCCTAATAAGGGACCGGATGAGGTTCAGATAGAGAATGTTGCGGTTGAGGATGTTATTCCGGAAAGGATTGTGGCTGAGGAGGATCTCATGGAGGATCCTGATGAGAATGAAGAGAGGACCGCTGAGGAACTGATGACCGTAGTCAGGGCGACTACCAGAGCAAGAATGGCCGTGAAGGTGGCACTAGAGGATGAAGAGTTACCAAGGGCACAATGGTTAATGAGGGCAGAAGGAGTGGGGCCTTTCACGACACCAATTATACCAGTATCAGACCCTCTTCCAGAGGTTCCTGTAGACATCCATGAGGTCCCACCAATTCCTGTTCCCTCCCCTGTGCAGAGCCCAGCACATACTGAGGAAATGCCACCTTTATCCCCTGAACCATTGTCACCTGATACCGTGCTTGGTTATCCATTTGGATCTCCTGGGTCTGCACCACCTGCACCCCATGGACTGCTAGATGCTACCACTCAGGCTTCTCTTATCGCCAATTATTATATGACCTTGGGTGGCCTGTCTGAGGCCCGTAATGTTAGGAGTGATCTGTTGGATCGACTTACTGCACCAAGGATGGAGGGCGGGATACTTCCGGCAGGATTAGCGTATAGCATGGAAAGGATTGAGGCTACCACCCGTGTTACAGCTAGAGGCCATCTTGAGGGTCAGGTTGATCCGGCTCTACTTGCGACTATCTTAGACCTCATCACCTCTGTGATGGAGCAGGTTAGGGATGTCGTGCGTGCTCGCATCTCTTAATCCATGGTAGTGTGTAGAGCCAGAGCAATCAAACAAGGGTTTCATGTAGCACCGCTTTTGGAGGATTAGCCTAAGTTATGAATGATTAGTTTTAATGACGAGATGACTATCTATGGTAGTACTTTTGGGATAGGAGCGAGAAGTTCAAATGATGTAATCCTCTTTAATATGTTCAGTTGTTGTACCCTCGAACAAATGGTTATGTATATATTCGTTAATTTCAGTTCAGGTCAGTTTGTTTGTGATAAATCACATTGTTAATTGCTCTATTAACACTTAAGAGAGTGTCATGAAGTTTATCGAACTTAAGAATTCATAATTTGCAATCGTGCAAGGACTAAACGAGGGGAAGACTTAAGCAAAGTAAGTAAGACAAATATCCGGAGATTCTTAAAATTTTCCAAGTAATATGCCCCCACAAGGAATAAGATTAAGGGCAAACCTGGAACGTGATAATCAGGGAGGTTGCAATTAAGATATAAAGAACCCGAAATATAATAAAGTGGAAAATGAAGATTTTAAATTAAAAGATGACTCCAATTATGGGGAGTAGGAAGAAATATTTAGACTAAGAAAGCAAAATTCGAGCGAGATAAGGAGACCCGAGACGGTACTCCTATACGGAAATTCATGAACCTGTCTAGACAAAACTTATATTTTATTCCCAACCACCACCTTGAGGAAACAATGTGGTGTGAAATTCTTTCATGACCTTTAAATCGCTAAGCTCTCAGAGTTCCAAGGAACAGGCTGACCCAGCCGAGGCAAGAGCCTGGCTAAAGGAAATATAGGAATCATTTGAGATTCAAAATGATTGATGAACCACAAAAGACTGTTTTTATCACTACCCTCCTAAGAGAGAGACCACCCGCTGGTGAAAGACCAAGAAAGGCACGGAGCCAGAGGTTAGAATAAACTGATTTAAGTTCAGTCAATTGTTTTCGGGAAAGTAATTCCCAAAGATAAGGAGATAGTGTAAAAGCTTTAGAGCCAGAACAAAGGCAGACGAGTATGATGAATTATGAATCTAAGATGTAAAAGTTGTCAAGATTCATTCTGAGGACACGAATCCAGAATGATGGGATGGTTGAAATCAATGCTTATGTAGTGTTGGTTCATGTAATGGTTGTAATGGAAACGAAAATAAAAAGAAACTGAAGTGGAAAGGAATATAAAGGCGATAGAGTTGGAGGAATGATAAGGAAGATGGGTATGAGGAAACCCTAAAGACTCGTAGTAAATAAGAAATTATTAAGAAGAAGTTCACGTTGAACATGACCAATATCTTCCAGAACATCCTTGTTATCGTTACCAAATTAGGCAAGACAAGCGGATAACCGTAGTTATCTTTAGGAGGCCATACGGATTGACCTCAATTTGAATAAGGATGCTATTATGAAATTATGTATAGACTATCGAGGTGGGAATGATTGAATAAGACACCCTTTTCAGGGATATATGACTTGATTTATCCATGGAAGGATGCAGGTACCTTTTAAAGGTGGAATTAAGGATAGAACATTGGTAACTTAAAATGAATCCTAGGGGACTGCATAAAGGTTGACATGTCACCCTTAATAGGGACAGTATGAGTTTTGACAGTATGATTGGGAAAGGGTTAAGGTTATAATAACCTTTAAGGATCAGTGGAGAAATTTTTTAGAAGTATATAGACAATGATTCTGGTATTAATAAATGGTATCTTGATATGCCCTATATCTAGGGAATACAGGAGGAACGATTGAAGGATAACCTTAGAGGTTTTACAAGGAGAAAGGTAATATTCAAAATTCTCAAGAATAGAAATGTTGATAAAGGAAATATGACGTAATTATAATATTGCCAAGTGGGGCACGTGTTGAACCACGAGAAAGTATGAATCGAACCAGTAAAGGTCGAAATTGTTCAGGGCAATTAGGGCCCAGGATAAAAGATGTTCTAAGTATGATTAAGAGTCAGTCATGACAGTGATTAACCTCTAAAGACTGAGGGGATAACTTACGGAAAAATGGTGATTTTTTTTTACTCATCTGATTTTAAGGAAAACATCTTCACTCAATCAGTGATCGGAAATAGGGTAGAAAATTAGTGAAAGTGGTTAAGACGACATTGACTGTAAAGAAAATTTACTATCAGGAAAGGCCAAAAAGGAGGCCGACACTTTAAATGTAAGAGAATAATTATAGGCGCTTGTGCCAAAGGAATACAGTGATGATGGTTAAAGCTATGAAGGTTGTATTATGGTTTGGAAGATTGACATTCCTTCTAATGACTGTGCAATACCCAACCGTTATAGTAGTTCGGTAAAGGTTTAATTCGTGTAATCGCCAAGAGCGGGCTATCTATCTCATAAGGTACTATCTTGAGAATAATCCAGGACCATGTTTCAAAAAGGACTAAACGAACCTTTGAGTTAAGTCTTCTATTTAAGGCATATGACTAAGAATGGTATTAACCTGCTATCGTTGCTTTGATTGAAACTCTTCTGCAATTTTATCTGCTTCATGTCATGAAAGTACGTCAGAGTTTGGAGTGTTCTTCATGAATTGTGATTGGTGGTTATGTTAACTCCTTAGGAGAATTAGATACGAGATGTATGGACTCCGTATGGTTAGCTATTAAGACTTCATGGAAAATGAATGACTACAGTAGGTCAGTGGTGGACCATAGTAAGGCAGCAATGATTCTGCGAGTAATGAGCTGATTACAACCGTGGGAGTTGTATTGGAATGGATGTTGAGATTGAATACCACTAATCGGGTAGTGGTAGTGTATAAGTTATCATTGATAGACTAATTAAGTAGAGTATCTACCTATTGAATATTTATTCTTTCTTATCAATAGAGAGCCATATTATTATACGAGGAAGGTTGCGATGCAAGCATAGAATTCTAGTAACGATGATGTCTAGAATGAGATCCCAGGTTCGATTTTCGATATCGAGGGAGTTTCAAAGGTAATTGTGTATAAGCTAGAGGAAGTGCATGGGTCCATAGAATGATGGACGGAATAGCAAATATTTAAGCATGTGAAATGCGATGTGATAATACTCGATGTTGATATAAATACATATATGTTTTGTTCTCCTATGACAAACCTCTATAGTTCAGAGGTAGATTCCAAGCCAGATATTTTATGGCAATATTTTTTTACATATATATACAATTCTCTTTAGTTCGCTCTTTTCTCTTCTTTTCATTTCATGTAAGCTGAGAAGAACAACCCTTCCAGAAGGGGAGGTATTGCCGAATGACTATCTATCTTTGTGATAGAAGCCTAGTAGGATACCACATGTTATTTAATTGCTTGTCAAGTACTAAAGGCTGGCCACCTTCTGTACTAACTATGCGATATAACAGGTGTTCATGATCATAGTGATCTTTCAACAAATTCCTTTACTTCTATTTGATTGATCAAATTTTGGAAAATAGAAACAACTGAAAAAGGAGTAATAAAGTGGTGGTAGTATGCGGAATGGAAACACATTCGTGATACTAAGGTTGACGTGGTTATTAAAAAGTTATAGAACGCTAACGAGCAAAAGTATAACTAGTATAATATTAGGAACGGAAGGTAGTAGCGACTACGAACTGGAAAAAGGATGGGTAGTGAGAAGCAAAAGCTCTAATGCTAAAAGCTATAATGAGAGTCTGTGCAATAGACTTGAAAGAAATTGGAATGATCACTTAACACGAGTTGAGTTTTCTTACGACAATAGATCATATGTCAGTATTGAGGTATCGCCTTATGAGATCCTTGAGGGAAGACAATGTCGATCTCCCTTATGTTAGGATGAAGTTGTAGAGCGCAAGACGCTCGGACCCGCAGTAGTCCAAAGGACCAGGGATATTATAGATCTAATCAGAGGACGACTGGTAGTAGCCAGGAAGGACATAAGAAGTATGTCGATTTGACACGAAAGGACAAAGAATAGGAAGGAGGCAACCTTGTATTGTTAAAAGTATTCCCTTGAAAAGAATTAATGAGATTCGGAAAGAAAGGAAAGCTAAGTCCACCAATTGTTGGACCCTTGGATATATTAAGACGTTTTGGGAAGTTAGCATATGAGCTAGCCCTACCCCCGAACATGTAGTAAGTTCATAGCGTGTTCCACATATCAATGTTAAGGAAGTATAAGTTGGATGCCAGATAAATAGGGGCATATGAGCACATAGACATGCAACCAGACGTAACTTATATGGAGCAACTAGGAAGGGTTATAGAGTGAAAAGGAACAAGTACTTAGGAGAAGGGTTATCAAACTAGGCGGAGTTTGGTGGTAGGACCACAATGTGGGAAAATTTACTCGAGAGTTATAGAGTGCAATGCTAAGAGAGTATCCCTATTTATTTTCAATTTGATTCCGGGACGGAATCCTTTTAAGGAGGGGAGACTGTAATAACCCCCAAAATTTTGAACTTTTTGTAACCCTTGTGAATAGTGTTTTAGCTGAATGAGAAAACTTTTCATGCCACACTATGTAGGGGTTCTGTTATTGATCTTCTGGGATATTATTAGTACTCTATGTGGTATATAAGTGTATGTAAAGATCGTCAGAATCCAATTTCCGAACACTTGGATTTTTCCCGGAAATCCACTAGATACGGAAAGGATTGAGTATAAGGTAACAGGATAAAACGGATTTAAATTAAAGGATTATAATAGAGGATCATACAAAAGGAATATAATGTATTGAGAAAGGTTAAGGGAACCTAAGTAATAAGATCCCAGGTATGATCCTTCAAACGATAAACGAAAACGAAAGTTAAGCGAACCGTATAACAGATCAGCGGTCATTAGGCAAACGATTAGGAAGTTAAGCAAAGGGATTAGAGGGAGTGATGTCACCCAACCAATGAGAAGGGGACAAGGAGGGGAGGATGACATCATGAGGATGACACAAGCATGACATGGGAAGGAAGGAGGTGTGGTTGAATGAGAACCACACAAATTCAAGGGCAACAAGGTAATTAACTAAATCAAACACAAAAACAAGCCAACCAAGCCAAGCAAAATCATTTTTCATCAAAATCAAAAAGCAACCAAGGCATGGTTCATCTTTGCTCTCGGCTTTTTACTATTTAAAAGAGCAAGAAATTCAAAATCAAAGATCCAAGCTTCCTAAATTGGTGAGTTAATTCCCTAATCATCTTCATGCTTAGTTAGGGCTATATCATGAGTTTAAGCCATCAATTCCTTCTCCATCTTCTTCATTTAATCAAAGAAGAAGACTATGAATAGTGTTTTCAAGTTTTTAACTTGAAATTTTTCTTGTTTTCCTTGAAGATCCAAGCATTCCTAAGACTTCTCAAAGCTTCTTAAGGCTTCCTAGCTCCTCCCACCACTTCAAGGAAGGTATACCATCTCCAAACCCTAGATTCTTATGTATTATAAGATGATTTTGATTAGTAGGTGATATTGTAGCTTGATATTGTTGATTTAGAGTTTGGGATTGAATTGGTATTGAAATGGAATGGTAAATGTTGTTGTTTTGATTAAAAGAACTTAAGAATGGTTAAAGTTAAGCTTAGGCATAAGTATGAATATTAAAATTGAATTGGTTGGGGTTGTTATGATGTGATAAGGATGGAGGTTGGTTGTATGTTGGATTTGAGGTTGAATTGGGTTGGTTTTGAATGGTTTAAAATTGGGAAATCGCGTAAACATAGCCGTCGTAACGTCCGATTTTCTTTAGACTGTTTTTGTGCATAACATTAGGACCCGAGAACCCCCTGCTAGATTATGACCACTGCCATGTTTATATAGCTCATGTTACGAGCTTCGTTTTGATATGTATTTCGTTCGATTCCGATGCACGGTTTAGGAGAAACGACCGTTTCAAGTAACGGCGTTTCGCGAACGAAACTTTTCCCCTCGCCTTACTTTGAAACATAGGTTAAAGACCAAAAAGGGTTAATTAATGCATGAAACATTTATGGTAAGTGTGTTAGGCAATTGGTAAGACACTCGCGAAGGAATCGCCTTAAAACTCGTAAAGGTTAAATTATTAAAAATGGTGGAGCCGAGGGTACTCGAGTGACTTAAGCAAATCAGTAAGCACAAAACAAGCGTTAGAGTCTAAGTTAGTTAAAGTATAGATTTACAAGTGACTTTGGTTTAATTCCAACTTGCTTGTTGTTTATAGGTTACCAGACTCGTCCCGAGCCTTTTATCACCCCAAGTCACTCAGGCAAGTTTTCTACCAGTTATAACTGTTGTTGTGATGTATATAGGTATTTGCATTATCTTGCGATAGATGCATGTTGGTTAATTAGCAAATGTTGCAATATATTGAAGCATGCTGCTATGGTATATATATATGCATGCCTGTTTCGTATTCTTTCCATATATAATTGTTGATTCAGTTGATAATACCTATGCTAGAGGATAGCGGTAATTTGCATATACCCTTAGTATAGGGACCCAAAGGTGAAAATATTTTCTAAAACCGGGAGTCGAGGATCCCGAGTAGATTTTGTATATATGGATATAAATATATATATATATATATACTTATATATATATATGGTCATAGTTTTCAAAACTATTAATCGAATAAGGTTTATTCGATAACTTTAACTTTATTTTATTATTGAATATTATTTCGAATATTATTCGAAGGCGTATGACTCCTTTATATTAAATGAATATTATTTTGAATATTCATTCGAGGACTTATGACTCCTTCTATTTTATTATCTGAATATTATTTGAATATTCATTCGAGGGATTATGACTCAGTTTATATTATTTAATGAATATTTTTGAATATTCATTTGAGGATCTATGACTCCGATTATTTGCTGAGATATATTCCTTATTTTATTAAAGAATAAGGTGTCAATAATCAAACTTATTTTCGATTATTCAAATAAAGATAGTACTTTCATATAAGTATATCTTTGGTTATTTAATACTCATTTCAAGTATAAGTTTTAATACTTCTACTTCAATTATTTTATAAAGATTATTCTTTATGGGAATATTATTTAAATAATAATATTCAGACATTTTCTAAATATTCTGGGGACTGATTTACTTCATTAAATCAGCTTCACTCCAAACATTCTTAAAAAGGTTTTGCGAGTCTTCAAAATGATTTTTAAAAGTTAGAGCGGATCCCAAAACTCATTTTTATATATATTTAAGATCCTCCTTTCGAAGGGGATTTAAATACTCGCTCAAAACCTGAGGGATCCGGCTCTGTGGTGTGTTTTATATTCGCAACAAGGTTGCTGTTTTGATAAATGAATTGATTACTTACCCAACACTCGGGAAGTAAAATTCTTGGAACAAGTTAATCCATTAACAGGCATCGCCTGGGAAATATCGGTGAGTTCTCCTTTCCAAATAGATACGACTTCTTGGTGGAGCCGTATCAACAAGTTTCTACTTGGGGAAAGTGGGGGCGAGCTTTACGTTTCAGAGTCATGGATTTCATCTGAACTAGGAGTGGCGTAAGTGGCCGAGTAGCGCCGGCCCAGCCTTATTATATTGGCCCAAATGGCCTGGAAGTTCCGCCAAGGCGGTCCATTCCTTAGGAGTTCAGTGTTCGGTTGACAAGTAAATCCGACAGGTTCTCCTCTACATGTAGAAAATGGTGGGGTTGTACCACTACGACTGATCATCGTAAGTGGTCTTCCTGGTGCGGCAAACTCCCGTAATGAGTTCATCATCCAATTGGATAATTTCTGCAACACTACCCAGAGCACTTCGATAGAAAGGCTACGGTTGGGCGATTGTTGAGTGTTGGCAGGGTCAAGTTTTCAAAATGATGTTTACATCAAATGAAGTATCTCGTAACTTCATTTTATTTTGATAATATTTTAAAGATTTAATCTATTCAAATCTTGTCTTATAGTCTCATCTATGTGATGAACTTTTGAAGCTAATTATAACTTGAACGGTGGTAGTTCAAGTAGTATTTGGGAAAGATATAAGTATATTGGAGTATCTTGTAACTTCATCTTTTAAACTTATATCTAGTAAATGATTATCTTATGCATGACAAAGATTTTCAGAAAAACGTTGAGACAAGGTTAGATATATGAGATCACCTTGTAACGATATTTTTATACAGTTATACACTGGGACTTTGTGTATATTATGCATGGAAGAGGACTTCCAATATTTTGAAAAGTATATATGTATATATATATATACTGAATATTTTGCGACTTCATCGCATTAAGATATCAACTTGGTTCATTTCTTTTGACCAAGACTTTCATGAGTACTAAGAGAAGGCTCATATACTATTAATCATTATACATATTATTTTGGTGGGCTTGCTGCTCACCCTTGCTTTCTTCTTTCATCACACAACAACAGATAGAAAGGATGAACAGGACCAAGCTCCCGATTCGCAAGCGATTAGGAGACGTTCCGCAGTTTTCTAGAAGTATTGATGCCGCCGTAGCTGAGGTAGGAGCTACCAATAGGCTAGGCTTTCAACTTCCAATGTACCAGATTTATGTATATTTATGAATTGTAATAATGGCAAAGAAATGTAAATTTATTCAGAAAACCTTTTAAGCTGTATTGGCAGATAATTGTGGAATAAAATGACTTGTAGTTATTTTTGGATGTTCATCTCTGAGACTATAACGTGTGGTGTGGGTGTTTATTGTGGGGTCACAGTACAGAGTAGTTGAGTAATTATTAAGATTTGGTGTTATTAAGGGAAATGGAACTCGTGACAACCCGGATCCCCGACCCCGGATTTGGGGGTGTTACAATCAATATCTAATAGCATGTATAAATCTCGTATTATTAAATCAACAAGTATGCAAGCATTTGAAAGAACTTGACATCAATGTAAATTAAATGTATTAAAGTGAGTATAAAAAAAGTGAGAAAACACATTTTAAAAGAAAGGTAGAAGAAAACAGAGAGAATGAGGAGTACCTGATAAAGAAGATGTTGTGCAAGAAATAAACTAGCAGATACACGTATATTTATTTTATTTACAAATTTGACGTAGTGCCCTCTTATTATGACGGTTAGTTATCACCCGCTATTTTTTAAATGACCCATATCTTATCTCTGAATAACGTGTTGTTGTTTTTTTTTAACAAGTAAAAATAGACATGTAAGCATATAAAATTATATGTAATTTTTTAAAGATATTTTGTAACATAAAGAAATGTATTATTCAAATATATATTTTTTAAGATCTTGCATAAGTATGTATATGGATCCACTCAATTTAATAAGTATTTATTTTTACAACTACAATTAACTTAATTTATATATATATATATATTTACAAAGAAAAATACTGGTTATTACAGAGATAGTTAGAAGAAATTGATGATATCAGCTTATAAACTATCAGAATTTATTATTAGCATTTGATATCAGAGTTTAGCAGAAGGTGACGTCATCAGCATTTGCTGATCAGTAAAAGACATTAGTATTTAGTCACTACAGCTAAAGACGAGGAGATATCAAAGATGGAAAGAGTTTGCGGAATTCAAGTTGGTGAAGGACTTTACTTCTAGTAGCAATCAAATTAAGGATATGTTTTGTGATTCCTTATTGTAATAGAATAGGATTTCTTATTTGATTATGTAACTATGCAGTATATAAGCACAGATTAGGTTAACACTTTATGTGTCGCGTATTGATATATCTTTTGTGTAACCTAGAAGCTCTCAAGGATATCTGTTCATCCTTTGAGAGATTACTTTGTAATCAGTTTTTATCAATCAATAGAAAAATGTTTGTCCTGTTGTGTGATTATTTCAATTTATCTGCATAAACTGTATCCACCCCTTCTCTACGGTTGTATCAAGGACCTAACATAGCAACACCCCCGAGGATTTATATATGAATATATACTTCCCCGAATATCTTGTGTTCGTTACTTTATTTTCCTAAACACTATTCACCTCAAGAATACATAACCATTAACCGAACACTAAATAATATATCTGCAAAAGATTCGAAAGAATTTTTTAATTTAGTGAGTATCATATTCAACCCCCCCCTTTCTACGATACTTCGGGACCTAATATTAGGCTTTCTTTTTTGATAGAATTGAGTAAGGTGATTTGTCATGGTTTTTGTTGATCAAATATTTGTTTTAAGTATAGCATGCAGTATTCACGGCTTCTTCCCAAAAACTTGTTGGCAGATTGGTATCTTGCAACATTGTTCTGACATCTTCAACTAGGGTTCTAGTTTTCCTCTCAACAATACCATTTTGTTGAGGTGTTCTTGCAGCTAAAAATTCTTGAACAATGCCTTTATCTTTGCAGAATTCACTCAATGCTGTATTTCTGAATTCTGTGCCATTATCACTTCTCAATCTCTTTACACAATTTTGATCTTCAGCCTGCTTTTCAACTTTCTTTATGTGCTCAATAATGATGTGTGGAGTTTCATCATTTGAATGCATAAAATCTAACCATTTATACCTTGAGTAGTCATCCACAATCACTAGTGCATATTTCTTTCTAGAAATAGATAAGACATTAACTAGTCCAAACAGGTCGATGTGAATAAGTTGCAATGGTGCACTTATGGAATTCACAATTTTGCTCTTGTGACTGGACCTCTTCATTTTGCCTTTTTGAGAAGCTTCACAAAATTCATCTTGTGCAAATTCCAAATTTGGCATGTCTCTTACTAATTCCTTTTTCACCAAGGTATTAATTGCTTTGTAATTCAGCTGAGCGAGTTTCTTGTGCCATAACTTGCTTTGCTCAATAGATGCCTTTGTATAGAAGCAACAAATTCCATTCTTCTTTACTGAACTTAGATCTACAACAAACAAGCTTCCTTTTTTTACTCCTTTTAGAGGAGTTTCACCAGTCTTTTTGCTGATAACTGAACAATCTTCTTTATCAAAATTCATCTTGAATCCCTTGTCAATAAATTGGCTGACACTTAGAAGATTTACTTCAAGTCCAGCAACTTGTGCTACATCATCTATGACAGCATTTCCTGAAACTAGGTTATCGTATCCCATTGTAAAACCTTTGTTGTTGTCTCCAAAAAGTCACCAATGGGCTAGCCATCTCCTCAAATTGTGATAACAGGGCCTTATCACCTGTCATATGTCTGGAGCATCCAGTGTCGGTGATCCATATGACCCTCTTCATCTTGCCCTGTACACAATGAGGATTAAGTGTGTTTACCTACCCAAGCAGTGTTGGGTACTTTCTTTTTTTCACTGAAGTAGCAGAAGTAAAATTTGATGATTCAAAAAGAATAGTGTTTATTGATTGATTTGCATTTTCATGTTTAGTTGTAGATTCAAGATTAGCTTTTTTGAGGTCTACTATCAGTTTATGACAGTTTGTCATCACTTTTATATTACAAGGAATGCAATCAAATTTATCACATAATGAATAGGGATCTTCAGCCAGTGCCTTATTATATTTGCAAGCTCCCAACTTTGGCTCACTAACAGTCGTTTTATAAAGGTGAGTTAGGTGATTTGTTGAGCCACATTTTTGACACTGTTTCTTGGGAGCATCTGCAACAAAAGCATAGTCGATTCTCTTCTTCACACCTATTTTTCCATTCCTGTTCTTTTTCTTTTTCCCATCATTCTCAGTTTTGACCTCCTTGGTTGGTGTCTTAATAACTTGAGTGATTATTGGCTTCTTTTCAGTTTCATTTATAAGAGTTGTTTCTGCATCTTTCTTTTTACTGCCTTCATCTGCAAGTTCTTTCTTGATGACGAACTCAACTTCAATAAAATTAACCTCACATGCCTTGAACACAGGTGCATTTACTTTTCTCAGCACACTTGGGACATCTTAATCTGCAATTTCTTTTCCTTTATCACCTTCATTTTTTTGGTTTCTGTTCAAAGCATCATAGTCCAAACCAATAGCTATATTATCACATGGTATGTTTTTCTCATGATATTGTCCAACCAACTGAGATGCACTCTTAAAGGACTTCAACTTTACTTCATTCTTTTCCGATTTTTCCCTCAGCACTGCTTCAATTTCACTTACAAACTTGAGATTGTTTTTCAGATATTCATTATCTTGCTTGACTATTTCAAGCTCAACAAGCTGTAACTCCAACTTTTGTTTTTCAATCTCAAGCTTCTCATTGATCTTTGACAGTCTACTAACTTCCTCAGTAGCTGCCACCATGCTTGTGTGGATGTGAAACATTTCTACACTCATCTTCTTAACAGTTTCTTTATATTGGTTTGTATTTAATCGGTTATAGTTAGAGTTGGTACCTCTGATTTTAATGAGGATGATTCTCCTTGCTCTAAATCCATGAGTGCATAATTTCCAAATTCTTCATTATCATCATCTTCATCAGTGTCATCCTAATTCTTGCCTTCAACTATGTAAGCCTTTCCCTGTTGTTTTCTCAAGAGAGCTTCATACTTTGCTTCCAACTCCAAGTAAGCTTTATCCTTCTTCACTTTCTTTGGCTTTATACACTCAGTTGCAAAGTGGCCCAACTCATCACAATTGTAGCACCTAATTTTTGATCTTTCAACAGATCCAGTTTTGTAGCGACCTTTGCCACCTGAGTTGAACTGAGTTTTTTCTTTCCAGCTGTTGCTATTTGAGGCTTGTCCCTTGTACTTAAAGTACTTTGGCTTTTTTGCCCTAATGTTAGAAAATTTTCTAGCAAGGTAAGTCATGGATTGATTCATCTCATCTAGTTCATCAAGGATGTAATATTCATCCTCTTCTAGCTTCAATAAGACTTATTTCTGGGGCTCCTTGTTCTTTTGCTCAACAACATGGGTGACTGGAGTTTGAGCTTCTTGTTCATCTTTAAGCATTGTACTGTCATTGGCCATCAAGGCACTAGATCCATCAATTACATGTCCTTAGTTTGCCTTCAATGACTTTCTCTATAACATCTCAAGCTCATATGTTATTAGAATCCCATATAAGACCTTAAGACCTCCAATGTCATTCTGCTCAAGTCTCTTCTTTCTCTAATAACAGATATCTTTTGTTCAAGATGGCCAGGAAGGGTAAGCAAAAAATTTAGGTTAACCTCCTTGGCATCATAATATTTATCATGTAGTTGCAAGTCATTAATCAATTTATTGAATTTTTCAAAAACTTCAGTAATTCCTTCTTTAGGTTTAGTCATGAAACCCTCATATTGTGACACCAAGATTCTCTTTTGGTTAGATCTAACTTCCTCTGTCCCCTCACACAGTATCTCAATCTTCTCCCAAATTAGTTTAGCAGAATCACAGTTCATAATGTTGTTGTACATTACATTATCAAGAGACTCAATTAATATGAGTTGTAAACTGCTATCCAGCGCAACCTTTTCCTTTTCAGGCTATGTGTAGGTTGAAGGGTCTTTAGGTGTATAATGTGCTGGTATGACCATATCTTCTTCTGTAAATTCAAAAATTCTTACCATAGGAATAAAATGTCCATTCTTGAGAATCTGAACATACATGGGATTGGCCATTCTTATGAACAACATCATTTTTTTTCATAGTGTGTAGTTGATCATGTCAAAAGCAGGTATCTTAATGCTTGTCAATTTCTGAGTACTCATTCTTCCAAGATACTAATATGTTTACTTTCAGATTTTTCTCTGATACCACTTGTTAGATATTGAATGCTATGAAATGTAACACATAGGTGGGGTGAATGTGTTTCTTGGATTTTTCTTGGTTTTAAGCATAATGAATTATGGTTTGAATAAAGCAGTTTAAGAAATGTAGATATTTTGTTTAACTGAATTCACACAAACACAATATATCAAAAACTCACTTAATTGTATTAATCAAGTTTGTCTTGCTACAAATTTGTGTTCTTAAGAAAATAAGTACTCAGCTCTGGCACCCATTGACTGCCGCTGTTAGAATACCACTAACTCTTATCTGGAGAGAATAAAAGAAAATTTAGATATGTTTGTTACTTGGAAACTAAAGACTCGTGCATGCTTTATAGACTAGCAGCACGTATTTACAAAACTTGCACTAAAATGTACTAAACTAAATTCTAAAGTAATACTGTCTATTTTCTTTTTCGGTATTAGCAAATATGTGCAAAATCTTGCAGATCAATGACCACCATTTGTCCAGTTAATCTTGGCCCTTTATCTTGTATTCTTCAAGCTGCTTTTGTAGACTTTCCAATTCAGTGAATGAATTGTTTGTTGACTGATAATCTTGGATCTTGAACTTGTCTGTATACTGAATTTGAGATAGTATGTCGAGATCTCCAATTGTTCTATAGAGAAGTGACATATCGATAAATATAATGACTTATTGATATCTCTGAGTTCTCTATAGGTATATTTGACTTGTCGAGGTCTCCAGTTTTCTATGTGTGAAATGACTTATCGATATCTCTGAGATCTCTACATGTAAAAGTGACTTGTCGATATCCCTAAGATCTTTATATACACCGTTTGACTTATCGATATCTTTGAGATCTCTATATGAGAAATTGACTTGTCGATATCTCCAATTCTTCACATCTTCATTTGATTTGTCGATATCTCTGAGATCTCTACATGTGGAAATAACTTGTCGATATCTCCAGTTCTCTATGTCTTCATTTGACTTGTCGATATCTCTGAGAGTTCTCTATAAGACATTTTGGACTTCTCTACAAGTCATTTTAGACTTCTTGAATGACTTCTCGATATACCTTGATCTGTGACTTGTCGATATCTTGACTTAGAACATTTTTCCTGGAACAACATTATTCAACTCCAAGCTTCTACATCTTTTCTCTGAGGGCATGATCATGACTTAATCTTCTTCCAGAGTTTATTCCTTAACTTGAAACTGTTCACAGAAAAATCCCCCAGTCTAATCTACTAAACACTTTTACAGACTCAAGGAATACTGATAGGGTATAAGAGACCCGGATAGGCGTCAACCTGGACTAAAGGAATACAGGCTCAACTAACCTACCAAGACCCCCCTCTCCCAGGCCCGGGTCTATCCTATTGCCCGGATCCGGATCCACCTGCATACCCGGATCTGGATCCACCTGCATACCCGGATCCAGATCGGGGCCAAGACAACCATGAGGGGGGTCTCAGCAAACACATGCACATCCCACAACCCGCCAAGCAAGGGTACGTGGGCACGTGACTATGACAGCTATCAATAACCAACGCACCAGACAAGCACGACACGTGTCAGAAGGCCGTTAGGACACTCTGGAGGTGGTCCTCCCCTGGACACGTGTAAGCAATCCCCCAAGTCAGGCATCCTCCGCTCCCAAGATCCAACGGCCCAGATTTAGAGGTAATTACCCCTAAACCCTACCTTGGGGCTATATATACCCCCAAGGCTGAAGGGTTTGGGGGTGGGAAAATATTCACCCTTGCAAACTCACACACTCTCATATATTCATAAACACACAGCAGCCATCACATATACACATCCATACACATACACACAGCAGCCTCTACATAAATATACATACCTTCATCTTCTCCAAAGCCTGTTCTTATTCTTACACCGGAGGCGCCGTGGGAGCCAAACCCCCCTTCCGGTGTTGTTTTGCAGGCGCCCAACCAACAGCTAAACCTCATCCGCGCACAGAAGGTCCAGGAACGCCGTCAGATGGAGCCGCCCGCTCACCGGAGTTATCATTTGGCGCTAGAAGGAGGGGCGCTCCATCCTTGGGTCTCGGTGCCCCTGGATTCATCTTCATCAGCAAACTTTTGAGAGAGTCCACTTTTAAACCTGTAAGAACACAAGCAACCAAACCCTTTATTGAATATGAATGTTCATTTTAGCGACATTTGTGTGAGCTCGTTACTTTAGGCCACGTTTGTGTGAGCCCGCTCTTGTTTGTTAAGTTTTGGTTGTTTAGGGTTTGATAATCTTGATAGTTTTGAAGCCTGGGGTTTGATAGTCTTGGTAATTTTAAAACCCAGAACTGTTTTAGCTTGCATATTTTCTTTTGTGTTCAAGAGCCTGCTGTTCTTGCTTAGCATTATTGTTAGCAAAACTCAGAAAGTTTGCTTGCTGTTATTCTGGATTTTTTTTGTAACATTCAAAAAAACAACCTCAGATCCACATTTGTAGCCTCAAATCTTGGTCAGTTGTTTGTACAATTGTGGTAATGGCAAGAGCAGGAAAAAGTACCGTTGGTAGGCCCTCCGCCAGTACACATATTCAGGATCAAGACCCCTCTCAAGTTCAAGAACCCGGAGGAGACAGGGAGACCTTCCAGGAGCAACCACTGATACAGCATACCCCGGTCAGGGAAGCTAGAAATGTCATAGAGCTCAATCAGTACAAGTACACCAATGTTCCAGTTGCAGAGGAGCATATGGCTAACTTAACAAGCCATGAACTTGCTGAAGCAATCAGGCTCTACAGAGATGAACAAGCCCGGGCTCAGATGGAATTTGAACAAGATGATGAGCAAGAAGAGTCTGGGGACTCTCAGCAATCCAGGAGATCTGTCTTCGACCGAATTGGGGTTAAGGCAAAAAAGAATTAAAAAGAGCCTAGTAAGAAGGAGATAGAAGCAACCAGAAAGAAAAAATTAGAAGAAATCAGAGAAAAGATAAGAAAGGAAGAAGAGGAAAAGCTGGAACAAAAAAATCAGAAAAGAATGCAGCTGGAGGAGGAGAGACTCCTAGCAAAAACAAGAGGCAAAAGAACTCGGAGGGACCCTACTCCCGAACTCATTTCTGATGACGAAGAGGAGGGTCAGAAAGATCTCAAAGACATGATTTACGAGCTCCAGAGAAAAATGGAGAAAGATTCCGGGTTGAAAGTTGGGGAGACCCTCACGCCCTTCAGTCACTCCTTAGAAGTCATCCCTCGACAGAAAAATCTCAAACATTACAACTTCGACTCTTTCGACGGATTGGGAGATCCGGAAGAGCACCTCAACTACTTTGAACAGATAGCTCAGATATACTATTACAATGATTTGACGAAATCCAGATTCTTCGCCTCGACCCTCAAAGGGGGGGCTCAAAGATGGTTCAGCAGAATCCCATCGAGAAGCATCAACTCCTGGAAAGAATTCAGAGGAGCCTTCCTTAGAAGATTCAGAGCCAACAAAACACATGAAATGCACATGTGCCACCTGGAGACAATCCGCCAGTATGACAACGAAGCACTCTCAGCCTATATGCGGAGGTTCCAGGAAGCCATCAACAAAGTTTTGAATCTCGATGAAAGGGAGGCTCTAAGCATATTTCGAAGAAACCTGGATCCAGAACACAACGAGAGGTATATTGTGGAGTTGATAAACAAAGAACCCCAAAGCCTGGCCGCGGTTTATTCTATGGCAGCCCGGTTCATAAAAGAAATAGACGTTCTCCAGGCGATGAGAATGACTCGGAATGGAGGAAACAGGAACAAATCTTCTGATGACCGACCGAAAGGGGGTTACCATCAGGAGAAAAAGTTCAAACAAAGCAACCAAACCCAGCAAACAAATGTTGTACAAAACACCCCAATATTCCAAAGATTGGGCCCTAAAACAGAATCCAAAAATGATCCCGGTCCACCTAGGTAGGCAAGGGAGCCTAGGCAAGAGCCAGAGTGGACACCACTAAACAGGACCCGGGAAGAGATACTGAAAGAAATCAAGGGAAATCCATTCTACTATCCTCCAAAACCAATGCAGACTCCACCAGAGAGCAGGCCTTACAACAGGCAGTGCGACTACCATGAAACCCATGGACACAAGACTGAAAATTGTCTCTCTTTAAAATACTTCATTGAAGATCAAGTCAAGAAAGGCAACCTGAATCAATACATCTCAAGGGAGAAAAATCAGAGAGAAGAAAGGCAAAGAAAAGGTAAGAATATGGTGAATGTGGTCCTGGGAGGTTCACACTCTCCCCCTAGGAGCCCGGGCTCAGGAGATGAGGTATTCTCCATTCAATCCTACCCGGAGATGATGATCTCATTCAGCAGCAAGGATTACGAAGGGGTCAACCCGAATCACAACGAAGCCTTGGTGGTAACACTTGATATCTTTGACAACGAAGTAAGAAGGATGTTGATTGATAATGGATCCTCAGTAGACATACTCTTCAAACATACTGTGGACAGGATGAAGCTTGGGAGCGTACGCTCCAATGAATGCCAAGAGGACCCTCTGTACGGGTTCGGAAACAACTTGGTCCCGATCCAAGGAACTTTATACTTACCAGTTATATTTGGATCGGGCTCAAACCAAGTTACCCATGTGATAAAGTTCTACGTGATCAATACTCCTTCATCCTACAACGGCATAATCGGGCGCTCAGCCTTGACTAGGATCCAAGCAATCACCTCCATATCACACTTGAAAATCAAATTCCCAACTCCTACCGGAGTAGGAGAAATCAAGGGAGACTATGAGGTAGCTGAAAGATGTTATAGCCAGGCTCTGGTAATGGCTGAAACTCATCAAGACAACAAGAGAAAGGCTGTGGTGCTCCGGAAACAGCAAAGTATTAAGAAACATCGCCCACACTCGAGGGATGATGCGAGAAAAGAAGTTCAGATCATAGAGTCCCTCTCAGACCCAAAAGCAACCAAATAAAGCTCAGAAGAGCAAAAAAGCAACCAAGTCACAGAAGGGATTGAATTGGGCCTAGGCCTTGGCCAAACCAACCCTAATGTGCAAGCAACCAACCCAGAAATGATTGAAGAAAGAAACAATAAAGAGATGACAGCCCAGGCTCAGTTTTATATGAAGAAGAATACAGAGGCTCGGATATAGCAGATGGTATCAAACATGGATCAATCAAAGATAGAGGCAGTCGTTGAAACGGAAACAATTCCGATCAATAAAATCAATCCTTCCAAAAAGATAAAGATAGGATCCGGGCTCGAGGCTAATTTCAGAAAAGACCTGGTTTCGCTACTCCAAGGGTACTCTGGCATATTTGCTTGGACACCAAGAGACATGCCCGGGTTGGATGAATCCATAGCGATGCATAGCTTGGACGTCAACCCAGAGAGGAAGCCAGTCAAGCAAAAGAGAAGAAATTTTGCCCCGGAAAGGCAGAAAGCAATCGATGAAGAAATTGAGAAACTACTAAAAGCTGGAATAATATGCGAAGTCAAGTACCCGGAATGGCTGGCAAATGTAGTGATGGTGAAAAAAGCAAACGGAAAATGGAGAATGTGTATCGATTACACAGACTTGAACAGTGCATGCCCCAAAGACCCCAACCCCTTGCCAAATATTGATCAATTGATCGATGCAACTTCTGGGCACGTAATGATAAGTTTCATGGACGCCTACTCGGGGTACAACCAGATAAAGATGAATCCCAAAGACATCCTAAAAACAGCCTTCATCACCCACAGGGCGGTCTATGCCTCTGTAATGCTGCCCTTCGGATTAACCAATGCGGGAACAACATATCAAAGAGTAATGAATAAAATCTTCAAAGACCAGATTGGAAGGAACCTAGAATCATATGTCGACGACATGATTGCAAAGTCTACAAGCATCCCCGGCACATAGGAGACCTGAGAGAATGCTTCGACTATTTGAGAAAATACTCACTCAGGCTCAATCTAGAAAAATGCACATTTGGAGTAGGGGCAGGAAAATTCCTTGGATTCATGATAAGCAACCGAGGAATTGAAGCCAGCCCAGAAAAGATAAAGGCAATCCAAGAGATGAAGGCCCCCAGAACACAAAAAGACGTGCAGAAGCTAGCAGGATCACTAGTTGCACTCAGAAGATTCATCTCAAAGCTAGCTGAAAGATGCCTACCCTTCTTTGACCTGTTAAAAGGAGCAACCAACAAGAGAGAAGTTAATTGGAGCCGGAATGCCAAAGCGCATTTGAAGAAATAAAAAGGTACCTTTCTCAACCCCCTGTGTTAACCAAAGCTCAACCCGGGGAACCCCTATCCCTTTACCTGTCAGCAGGGGCCCTGGCAGTTGGAGCAACCTTGATCAGGAAAGAGAATGGAAAACAACAACCAGTTTATTATGTGAGCCAAGTGCTAAAAGATGTAGAGACCCGGTACCTGAGGCTAAAAAAGTTTGCTTTTGCCTTAGTCACAGCATCCAGGAAGCTCAGACACTACTTCCAGGGAAGGGAGATACGAGTTGTAACCAATCAACTGTAATAACCCCAATTTTTGAGAAATTTTGAAACCCTTATGAATAGTGTTTTTGCTGAACGAGAAAACTTTTCATGCCACACTATGTAGGGGTTCTGATATGGATATTCTGAGATTTTATTAGTACTTTATATGGGATATAAGTGTATGTAAAGATCGTCAGAATCCAATTCCGAACACTTTGATTTTTCCCGGAAATCCACTAGATACGGAGAGAATTGAGTATAAGGTAACAGGATAAAAAGGATTTAAATTAAAGGATTATAAGAGAGGATCATAAAAGGAATACAATGTATTGAGAAAGGTTAAGGGAACCTAAGTAATAAGATCCCGGGTATGATCCTTCAAACGATAAATGAAAACGAAAGTTAAGCGAACCGTATAACAGATCAGCGGTCATTAGGCAAACAATTAGGAAGTTAAGCAAAGGGATTAGAGGAAGTGATGTCACCCAACCAATGAGAAGAGGACAAGGAAGGGAGGATGACATAGCAAAGTGATGCAAGCATGACATAGAAGGGAAGGAAATGTGGTGGATTGTTAACCACACAAAATCAAGGGTAAATGGGTAATTGGCCTAAAACAAAACAAAAATCTAGCAACCAAGCAAAACAAATCACAAAACACAAAAAATCTCTCTTCTTCTCCTTGAAGCTCTCGGGTGCTTTTCTTAGAAAATGGAAGTCCAAGCTCCTCCACTTACTATTTAGCAAGGTAATTATCTAAGCTTCCCCATGGATAGTTACATACTTCCTATAAGTTTAAGCTTCTAATTCCAAGCCAATCTTTTTCTATAAATCATGAAAGAAGATGGTGAATAGTGTTTTCAAGAACTAAAATTTGTGTTCTTGAAGTTTTGTTTAGATTAAGCTTGGATAAGGACTTTAAGGGTGATTCCAAGCCATTCTCTTGATTCTCCACTCTCCAAGGAAGGTATAAACTACAAACCCTAGCTTTAGTTTTGAGTAATTAGGATTGAATGTGTTTGATATAGCATATGTGAGGCATGATGCTTGATTGGTTGAAGTTTGGTTGAGTTTGTAGAGATTAGTTGGTTTTGTTGTATTGTTGGAGTTGTAAATCTTGGTAATTAGTTAAAGAACCTAAGTAAAGCTTTTAGTTCATGTGAGGAATAAGTATAAATGGTTAATATGGATTTGTTGGGGTTGTTATGATGTGATAAGGATGGATGTTGGTTGTATGTTGGATTGAGGTTGGTTTGTGGTTGGTTTTGTATGGTTTAAAATTGGGAAATCGCGTAAACATAGCCGTCGTAACGTCCGATTTTCTTTGGACTGTTTTTGTGCATAGCATTAGGACCCGAGAACCCCCTGCTAGATTATGACCACTGCCATGTTTAGATAGCTCATGTTACGAGCTTCGTTTTGATATGTAGTTCGTTCGATTCCGATGCACGGTTTAGGAGAAACGACCGTTTCAAGTAACGGCGTTTCGCGAACGAAACTTTCCCCCCCCCCCCCGCCTTACTTTGAAATGTAGGTTAAAGACCAAAAAGGGTTAATTAATGCATGAAACATTTATGGTAAGTGTTTTAGGCAGTTGGTAAGTCACTCGAGAAGGAATCGCCTTAAAACCCTTAATGGTTAATTTATTAAAAATGGTGGAGCCGAGAGTACTCGAGCGACTTAAGTAAACCGTTAAGCGCGAAAGCGAACATTAGGACTCTAAATGGTTAAAGTCTAGTTTCTTAAGCGACCGGGGTTTAATTCCGACTTATGTTGTTGTTCATAGGTTATCGGACCCACTCTAAGCGTAAGTCTATCCGGGAGCACTCAGGCAAGTTTTCTACCCGATATACTGTTGTTGTGATGTAAATATATGTATATGCATTATCTTGTGATAGTGCATGATTGTTATTAGCAAATTTTGCGATATATTGGAGCATGCTGATATGGTATATATGCATGTCTGTTTCGTAATCTGGTTATCTATCTGTTGATTTCAATGCTTATAGTTGCATAATACCTATGCTAGAAATAAGCAAGTAGTTGCGTATACCCTTAGTATAGGGGATAAAAGGTGAACATATTTCTAAACCGGGAGTCGATGTTCCCGAGTATATTATATATATATATTTATATATATATGGATATAGTTTTTAAAACTATGGATCGAATAAGGTTTATTCGATACCTTTATTTTACTTAATTGAATATTAATTTGAGTATTCATTCGAGGGCTTATGACTCAGTTTATTTTATTATTTGAATATTATTTGAATATTCATTCGAGGGCTTATGACTCAGTTTATATTATTATTGAATATTACTTGGATATTCATTTGAGGATGTATGACTCCTTTATTTTATGAATATTATTTATAGTATTCATTCGAGGTATTATGACTCCGCTTATTACTTAATAATATTCTTTATTGTATTAAAGAATAAGGTGTCGATAATCAAACTTACTTTTGATTATTCAAATAAAGATATTACTTTTGTATAAGTATATCTTTGATTATTTGCTATTCATTTCAAGTATAAGTTTTAATACTTCTACTTCAATTATTTTATAAAGATTATTCTTTATGGGAATATTATTTAAATAATAATATTCAGACATTTTCCAAATATTCTGGGAACTGATTTACTTCATTAAATCAGCTTCACTCCAAACATTCTTAAAAATGTTTTGCGAGTCTTCAAAATGATTTTTTTAAAAGTTAGAGCGGATCCCAAAATCATTTTTTTTAAGATCCTCCTTTCGAAGGGGATTTAAATACTCGCTCAAAACCTGAGGGATCCGGCTCTGTGGTGTGTTTTATATTCGCAACAAGGTTGCTGTTTTGATAAATGAATTGATTACTTACCCAACACTCGGGAAGTAAAATTCTTGGATCAAGTTAATCCATTAACAGGCATCGCCTGGGAAATATCGGTGAGTTCTCCTTTCCAAATAGATACGACTTCTTGGTGGAGCCGTATCAACAAGTTTCTACTTGGGGAAAGTGGGGACAAGCTTTACGTTTCAGAGTCATGGATTTCATCTGAACTAGGAGTGGCGTAAGTGGCCGAGTAGCGCCGGCCCAGCCTTATTATATTGGCCCAAATGGCCTGGAAGTTCCGCTAAGGCGGTCCATTCCTTAGGAGTTCAGTGTTCGGTTGACAAGTAAATCCGACAGGTTCTCCTCTACATGTAGAAAATGGTGGGGTTGTACTACTACGACTGATCATCGTAAGTGGTCTTCCTGGCGCGGCAAACTCCCGTAATGAGTTCATCATCCAATTGGATAATTTCTGCAACACTACCCAGAGCACTTCGATAGAAAGGCTACGGTTGGGCGATTGTTGAGTGTTGGCAGGGTCAAGTTTTCAAAATGATGTTTACATCAAATGAAGTATCTCGTAACTTCATTTTATTTTGATAATATTTTAAAGATTTAATCTATTCAAATCTTGCCTTATAGTCTCATCTATGTGATGAACTTTTGAAGCTAATTATAACTTGAACGGTGGTAGTTCAAGTAGTATTTGGGAAAGATATAAGTATATTGGGGTATCTTGTAACTTCATCTTTGAAACTTACATCTAATTAATAATTGTCTTATGAATGACAAAGATTTTCAGAAAAACGTTGAGACAAGGTTAGATATATGAGATCACCTTGCAACGATATTTTTTTTATACAGTTATACATTGGGACTTTGTGTATATTGTGCATGGAAGAGGACTTCCAATATTTTGAAAAGTATATATGTATATATATATATACTGAATATTTTGCGACTTCATCGCATTAAGATATCAACTTGGTTCATTTCTTTTGACCAAGACTTTCATGAGTACTATGAGAAGGCTCATATATTGTTAATCATTATACATATTATTTTGGTGGGCTTGCTGCTCACCCTTGCTTTCTTCTTTCATCACACAACATCAGATAGACAAGATGAACCGGACCAAGCTCCCGATTCGCAAGAGGTTAGGAGACGTTCCGCAGTTTTCTAGAAGCACTGATGCCGCCATAGCTGAGGTAGGAACTACCAATAGGCTAGGATTTCAACTTTTGATGTATCAGATTATGTATATTTATGAATTGTAATAATGGCAAAGAAATGTAAATTTATTCAGAAACCTGTTTAAGGTGTATTGGCATATAATTGTGGAATAAAACGACTTGTGATTATTTTTGGATATTCATCTCTGAGACTATAACTTGTGGTGTGTGTGTTTATTGTGGGGTCACAGTACAGAGTAGTTGATTATTTATTAAGATTGGGTGTTGTTAAGGGAAATAGAACTCGTGACAACCCGGATCCCCGACCCCGGATTTGGGGGTGTTACAGAAATGGTATCAGAGCTAAGCGTTATAAACCTCAGAGATGATGGGACGTTAAGATAATAAGTTAACTAAGATAATAAGAACTCTTGCCAAGTTCATAGTCGGGCTACCTAACGTAGCACTGACAGTTAAAACCCTTATGGGAACCCTTATAAATATCGTGATAGGAGCGTAGTTCGTTATCGTATATAGTAGCGGGACTCCGAACCCTGAGGTTGAGGAGCAACAGCGCGATGATGTTTATTACTAATTGGAGATCGGATTGTGGATCCGATAGAGTGTCCTAATGCAGGACCGGATGATGTTGATATTGAGGATTTAGCGGTTGAGGATGTTGTCCTAGAAGGGATAGTTGTTGAGGAGGATCCCATGGAGGATTCTGACAGGATTGGATAAAGGACCACTGATGAATTGATGACCATGGTTGGGTCGACTACCAGAGGTAGGATTGGCCGGTCACTACCAGAGGTTCGTTCAAGTTTGTAAAGATAGTAGCCCCTTTAACGCGGCTTACTCGTAAGACTGAGAAGTTCGAATGGACAGAGAAATGCGAGAACAACTTTTAAGAACCGAAGCAAAGGTTGGTGACGTTCCCTATGTTGGCGTTGCCGGATGGAAAATGAGATTTTGTGATTTGTAAGTGACGCTTCGCATAAGGAATTAGGGTGCTTCTTATATAGCACAGCAAGATAATCGCGTCTGCATCAAGACAATTAAGGGAATTTAAAATTCGATATCCCCACCCATGAGCTTGGGCTCGTGGCAATAGTTTTGCCCTAAAGATTTGAGGCACTACTTGTATGGAGAGAAGTACGAGAATTACCTAAGCCATAAGTGCTCTAGTACATTTTCACGTAGAAAGAGCTCAACATATGCCAGAGGAGGCAGTTAGAGCTAATCAAGAATAATGATTGGGAGATTCTTTAGCATGCGGGGAAAGCCAATATGGTGGCTGATGCCCTTAGTAAAAAGGAGAGACTCAAGATGATAATGTCTTTTGGAGAGTTTATAAGAGATTTTGAGAAAATGGAAATAGAAGTGAAGGTAACCGGAGCCGGTACCGAAAAGCTGTTTGAGATTGCAATACAGCCCGAATTATTGGAAAAGATCATATTGTGCCAGAAAAAGTTATGAATGAAGGCAGAGAGCCAACAATTAGATAAAAGATTAATATCGAGAAAGATGATAAGGGAATAATGAGGTATTCCTATAGAATTTGGGTTCCGAAAGTTCAAGAGCGTAAGGATGAGAACTTAGATGAGAGCCATAGTTTGAGGAATAAGATTTAGAGCAAACCCTGAACGTGATAGTCAGGGAGGTCGCCATCAAGATAGAAGGAACCCATGATATAATGGAGTGGAAAATGAGGATTTTAAATTAAAAGATGACCCCAATTATGGGGAGTAGGATGAAACATTTCATACCAAGGAAACCGAAAGTTGAGTAAGGAAAGGAGACCCGAGACGGTACTCCTATACGGCAATTCATGGACCTGTCTAGACAGAACTTAGACTATTATCCCCAACCACCACCTTGAGGAAACAATGCGATAGGAAATTCTTTCAGGACCTTTAAGTCTCTAAGCTCTCAGAGTTCCAAGGAACAAGCTGACCCAGTCGAGGCAAGAGCCTGGCTAAAGGAAATAGATGAATCATTTGAGATTCTAAATGATTGACGAACCACAAAAGACTGTTTTGTCACTTACCCTCCTAAGAGAGAGACCACCCGCTGGTGAAAGGCCAAGGAAGGCACGGAGCAAGAGATTATAATAAACTGATTTAAGTTCAGTCAATTGTTTTCAGGAAAGTACTTCCCAAGGTTATGGAGATAGTGTAAAAGCTTAAGAGCCAGAACAAAGGCAGACGAGTATGATGAATTATGAATTTAAGTTGTAAAAGTTGTCAAGATTCGTTCTGAAGACACGAATCCAGAATGACGGAATGTTTGGAATCAATGCTTATGTTGTGTTGGTTCATGAAATAATGATAAGAGAAAGGAATATAACGGCAATAGAGTTTGAGGAATAATAAGGGAGTTGGGTATGAGGAAACCCTAAAGACTCGTAGAAATAGAAATAGAAGAGTATGTAATCGTCAGGATGAGGGTGATTCACCATGAGTTAAAATTGATGGTTGAGGGCATAAGAGATACATATATTTTATCCCCCGTAAGTTGGGAAGATTCGAGGAAACCTTGAGATAATTCGAAGGATAAATAAGGAGATGCGGATAGACTGAGGAGACAAGAAAGTAAGAAATTAAGAAAATTGGATGAAGGAAGTGACCTTCAAGAAGGTGAAGTGTAAGACCGGTGGCATGATACCCAGAAAGGGAGACGCCAGATATGAAAGATATCCCAACATTGAGGTGACTGTTGAGATAAACAACAAAAGTAAATAAGGAATTATTAAGAAGAAGTTCACGTTGAACACGACCAATATCTTCCAGAACATCCTTGTTATCGTTACCAAATTAGGCAAGACAAGCGGATAACCGTTGTTATCTTTTGGAGGCCATATGGATTGACCTCAATTTGAATAAGGATGCTAAAGTTAGGTATAGACTATCGAGGTGGAAATGATTGAACAAGATACCCTTATCAGGGATATATGACTTTATTTATCCATGGAAGGATGCTTGTACCTTTTTAAAGGTGGAATTAAGGAAAGAACATTGGTAACTTAAAATGAATCCTAGGGGAATGCATACAGGTTAGCATTTCATCCTTAATAGGGATAGTATGAGTTTTGACAGTATGAATTGGAAAGGATTAAGGTAATAATAACCTTTAAGAATCAGTGGAGAAATTTTTCAGAGGCATATAGACAATGGTTCTAGTAATAGTAAATGGTATTTTAATATGCCCTGTATCTAGGGAATACAGGAGGAACGATTGAAGGATAACCTTAGAGGTTTTACAAGGAGAAAGGTAATATTCAAAATTCTCAAGAATAGAAATGTTGATAAAGGAAATATGACGTAATTATATTGATGCCAAGTGAGGCACGTGTTAAACCACGAGAAGGTATGGATCGAACCAGTAATGGTCGAAATTGTTCAGGGCAATTAGGACTTAAGATAGAAGATGCTCTAAGTATAATTGAGAGTCAGTCATGACAGTGATTAACCTCTAAAGACTGAGGCAATAACTTATGGAAAAATGGTGATTTTTTTTTTACTCATCAGATTTTAAGGAAAACATCTTCACATAAGCTGTGATTGAAATGAGGTAGAAAATTATTTGGAGGTGGTTAAAATGACATTGACTATAAGGAAATTTTACTATCAGGAAAGGCCAAAGAGGTGGCCGACACTTTAAAGGTAAGAGGATAATTATAGGCGCTTGTGCCAAAAGAATACAGTGATGATGGTTAAAACTGTGAAGGCTGTATTATGGTTTGGAAGATTGACATTCCTTCTGATGACTGTGCAATACCCAGCCGTAATAGTAGTTGGTAAAGGTTTAATTCGTGTAATCGCCATGAGCGGGCTATCTATCTTAGAAGGTACTATCTTGAGAATGAGCCTGGACCATGTTTCAAAAGGACTAAACGAACCTTTGAGATCAGGAATGTTCTTCATGAATCAGAAATGGTGATTATGTTACCTCCTTAGAAGGATTTGATACGACATGTATGGACTCCGTATGGTTAGCTATTAAGATTTCATGGAAAGTGAATGATGACAGTGGGTCAGTGGTGGACCATAGTAAGGCAGCAATGATTCTGCGAGTAACGAGCTGATTACAACCGTGAGAGTTGTATTGGAATGGATGTTGAGATTGAGTACCACTAAACGGGTCGTGGTAGTGTATAAGTTATCATTGATAGACTAATTAAGTAGAGTATCTACCTATTGAATATTTATTCCCTCTTATGAAAAGAGAGTCGTATTACTATATGAGGAAGGTTGCGGTGCAAGCATAGAACTCTAGTAACGGTGATGTCTAAAATGAGATCCCAGGTTCGATTTTCGAAATCGAGGGAGTTTCAAAGGTGATTGTGTATAAGCTCGAGGAAGAGCATGGGTCCATAGAATGATGGACGGAATAGAAATATTTAGGCATGGGAAATACGATGCTATAATACTTGATGCTGATATAAATACGTATATGTTTTGTTCTCCAATGACAAACCTCTATAGTTCAGAGGTAGGTTCCAAGCCAGATATTTTGTGGCAGTATATTTTTTTCATATATACAATTCTCTTCAGTTCGTTCTTTTCTCTTCTTTTCATTTCATGTAATCTGAGAAGAACAACCCTTCCAGAAAGGGGAGGTATTGCCGAATGACTAGCTATCTGTGTGATAGAAGCCTAGTAGGATACCATCTATTGTTTAATTGCTTGTCAAGTACTAAAGGCTGGCCACCTTCTGTACTAACTATGCAATAGGACAAGTGTTCGTGATCATAGTGATCTCTCAACAAATTCCTTTACTTCTATTTGATTGATCAAATTCCGGAAAATAGAAACAACTGAAAAAGGAGTAATAAAGTGGTGGTAGTATGCGGAATGGGAACACGTTCGTGATACTAAGGTTGACGTGGTTATTAAAAGGTTATAGAACGCTAACGAGCAAAAGTATAACCAGTATAATATTAGGAACGGAAGGTGATAGCGATTGCGAACTGGAAAAGAATGGGTATTGAGAAGCAAGAGCTCTAATGATTGGAAGCTATGTTGAGAGTCTGTGTAATAGACTTGAAAGAATTTGGAATGATCACTTAATTCGGATTGAGTTATCTTACGACAATAGATCATATGTCATTATCGAGATGTCGCCTTATGAGATCCTTGGAGGAAGATAATGTCGATCTCCCTTATGTTAGGATGAAGTTGTAGAGCGCAAGATGCTCGGACCCGCAGTAGTCCAAAGGACCAAGGGTATGATAGATCTAATCAGAGGACGGCTGGTAGTAGCCCAAGATGGACATGATAAGTATGTTGATTTGACACGAAAGGATAAAGAGTATGAAATAAGGGACCTATAATGTTATAGGTATCCCTTGGAAAGGATTGATGAGGTTCGGAAAGGAAGGAAAGCTAAGTCTACAATTTGTTGGACCCTTGGATATATTAAGACGTTTGGGAAGTTAGCATATGAGCTAGCCCTAACCCCGAACATGTAGCAGGTCGTAACGTGTTTCACGTATCAATGTTAAGGAAGTGAAATTCAGATGCCAGATAAATAGAGGCATATGAGCGCATAGATATGTAACCCGACGTAACCTATATGGAGCAACCAGGAAGGGTTATAGAGTGAAAAGGGAACAAGTGCTTTGGAGAAGGGTTATCAAACTATTCAGAGTTTGATGGAAGAACCACAATGTGGGAAAATTTACTTGAGAGTTAGAAAATGTAATGCTAAGAAAGTATCCCCATTTGTTTTCTATCTGATTCCGGGACGGAATCCTTTTAAGGAGGGGAGACTGTAATAACCCCAATTTTTGAGAAATTTTGAAACCCTTATGAATAGTGTTTTTGCTGAACGAGAAAACTTTTCATGCCACACTATGTAGGGGTTCTGATATGGATATTCTGAGATTTTATTAGTACTTTATATGGGATATAAGTGTATGTAAAGATCGTCAGAATCCAATTCCGAACACTTTGATTTTTCCCGGAAATCCACTAGATACGGAGAGAATTGAGTATAAGGTAACAGGATAAAAAGGATTTAAATTAAAGGATTATAAGAGAGGATCATAAAAGGAATACAATGTATTGAGAAAGGTTAAGGGAACCTAAGTAATAAGATCCCGGGTATGATCCTTCAAACGATAAATGAAAACGAAAGTTAAGCGAACCGTATAACAGATCAGCGGTCATTAGGCAAACAATTAGGAAGTTAAGCAAAGGGATTAGAGGAAGTGATGTCACCCAACCAATGAGAAGAGGACAAGGAAGGGAGGATGACATAGCAAAGTGATGCAAGCATGACATAGAAGGGAAGGAAATGTGGTGGATTGTTAACCACACAAAATCAAGGGTAAATGGATAATTGGCCTAAAACAAAACAAAAATCTAGCAACCAAGCAAAACAAATCACAAAACACAAAAAATCTCTCTTCTTCTCCTTGAAGCTCTCGAGTGATTTTCTTAGAAAATGGAAGTCCAAGCTCCTCCACTTACTATTTAGCAAGGTAATTATCTAAGCTTCCCCATGGATAGTTACATACTTCCTATAAGTTTAAGCTTCTAATTCCAAGCCAATCTTTTTCTATAAATCATGAAAGAAGATGGTGAATAGTGTTTTCAAGAACTAAAATTTGTGTTCTTGAAGTTTTGTTTAGATTAAGCTTGGATAAGGACTTTAAGGGTGATTCCAAGCCATTCTCTTGATTCTCCACTCTCCAAGGAAGGTATAAACTACAAACCCTAGCTTTAGTTTTGAGTAATTAGGATTGAATGTGTTTGATATAGCATATGTGAGGCATGATGCTTGATTGGTTGAAGTTTGGTTGAGTTTGTAGAGATTAGTTGGTTTTGTTGTATTGTTGGAGTTGTAAATCTTGGTAATTAGTTAAAGAACCTAAGTAAAGCTTTTAGTTCATGTGAGGAATAAGTATAAATGGTTAATATGGATTTGTTGGGGTTGTTATGATGTGATAAGGATGGATGTTGGTTGTATGTTGGATTGAGGTTGGTTTGTGGTTGGTTTTGTATGGTTTAAAATTGGGAAATCGCGTAAACATAGCCGTCGTAACGTCCGATTTTCTTTGGACTGTTTTTGTGCATAGCATTAGGACCCGAGAACCCCCTGCTAGATTATGACCACTGCCATGTTTAGATAGCTCATGTTACGAGCTTCGTTTTGATATGTAGTTCGTTCGATTCCGATGCACGGTTTAGGAGAAACGACCGTTTCAAGTAACGGCGTTTCGCGAACGAAACTTTCCCCCCCCCCCCGCCTTACTTTGAAATGTAGGTTAAAGACCAAAAAGGGTTAATTAATGCATGAAACATTTATGGTAAGTGTTTTAGGCAGTTGGTAAGTCACTCGAGAAGGAATCGCCTTAAAACCCTTAATGGTTAATTTATTAAAAATGGTGGAGCCGAGAGTACTCGAGCGACTTAAGTAAACCGTTAAGCGCGAAAGCGAACATTAGGACTCTAAATGGTTAAAGTCTAGTTTCTTAAGCGACCGGGGTTTAATTCCGACTTATGTTGTTGTTCATAGGTTATCGGACCCACTCTAAGCGTAAGTCTATCCGGGAGCACTCAGGCAAGTTTTCTACCCGATATACTGTTGTTGTGATGTAAATATATGTATATGCATTATCTTGTGATAGTGCATGATTGTTATTAGCAAATTTTGCGATATATTGGAGCATGCTGATATGGTATATATGCATGTCTGTTTCGTAATCTGGTTATCTATCTGTTGATTTCAATGCTTATAGTTGCATAATACCTATGCTAGAAATAAGCAAGTAGTTGCGTATACCCTTAGTATAGGGGATAAAAGGTGAACATATTTCTAAACCGGGAGTCGATGTTCCCGAGTATATTATATATATATATTTATATATATATGGATATAGTTTTTAAAACTATGGATCGAATAAGGTTTATTCGATACCTTTATTTTACTTAATTGAATATTAATTTGAGTATTCATTCGAGGGCTTATGACTCAGTTTATTTTATTATTTGAATATTATTTGAATATTCATTCGAGGGCTTATGACTCAGTTTATATTATTATTGAATATTACTTGGATATTCATTTGAGGATGTATGACTCCTTTATTTTATGAATATTATTTATAGTATTCATTCGAGGTATTATGACTCCGCTTATTACTTAATAATATTCTTTATTGTATTAAAGAATAAGGTGTCGATAATCAAACTTACTTTTGATTATTCAAATAAAGATATTACTTTTGTATAAGTATATCTTTGATTATTTGCTATTCATTTCAAGTATAAGTTTTAATACTTCTACTTCAATTATTTTATAAAGATTATTCTTTATGGGAATATTATTTAAATAATAATATTCAGACATTTTCCAAATATTCTGGGGACTGATTTACTTCATTAAATCAGCTTCACTCCAAACATTCTTAAAAATGTTTTGCGAGTCTTCAAAATGATTTTTTTAAAAGTTAGAGCGGATCCCAAAATCATTTTTTTTAAGATCCTCCTTTCGAAGGGGATTTAAATACTCGCTCAAAACCTGAGGGATCCGGCTCTGTGGTGTGTTTTATATTCGCAACAAGGTTGCTGTTTTGATAAATGAATTGATTACTTACCCAACACTCGGGAAGTAAAATTCTTGGAACAAGTTAATCCATTAACAGGCATCGCCTGGGAAATATCGGTGAGTTCTCCTTTCCAAATAGATACGACTTCTTGGTGGAGCCGTATCAACAAGTTTCTACTTGGGGAAAGTGGGGACAAGCTTTACGTTTCAGAGTCATGGATTTCATCTGAACTAGGAGTGGCGTAAGTGGCCGAGTAGCGCCGGCCCAGCCTTATTATATTGGCCCAAATGGCCTGGAAGTTCCGCTAAGGCGGTCCATTCCTTAGGAGTTCAGTGTTCGGTTGACAAGTAAATCCGACAGGTTCTCCTCTACATGTAGAAAATGGTGGGGTTGTACTACTACGACTGATCATCGTAAGTGGTCTTCCTGGCGCGGCAAACTCCCGTAATGAGTTCATCATCCAATTGGATAATTTCTGCAACACTACCCAGAGCACTTCGATAGAAAGGCTACGGTTGGGCGATTGTTGAGTGTTGGCAGGGTCAAGTTTTCAAAATGATGTTTACATCAAATGAAGTATCTCGTAACTTCATTTTATTTTGATAATATTTTAAAGATTTAATCTATTCAAATCTTGCCTTATAGTCTCATCTATGTGATGAACTTTTGAAGCTAATTATAACTTGAACGGTGGTAGTTCAAGTAGTATTTGGGAAAGATATAAGTATATTGGGGTATCTTGTAACTTCATCTTTGAAACTTACATCTAATTAATAATTGTCTTATGAATGACAAAGATTTTCAGAAAAACGTTGAGACAAGGTTAGATATATGAGATCACCTTGCAACGATATTTTTTTTATACAGTTATACACTGGGACTTTGTGTATATTGTGCATGGAAGAGGACTTCCAATATTTTGAAAAGTATATATGTATATATATATATATACTGAATATTTTGCGACTTCATCGCATTAAGATATCAACTTGGTTCATTTCTTTTGACCAAGACTTTCATGAGTACTATGAGAAGGCTCATATATTGTTAATCATTATACATATTATTTTGGTGGGCTTGCTGCTCACCCTTGCTTTCTTCTTTCATCACACGACATCAGATAGACAAGATGAACCGGACCAAGCTCCCGATTCGCAAGAGGTTAGGAGACGTTCCGCAGTTTTCTAGAAGCACTGATGCCGCCATAGCTGAGGTAGGAACTACCAATAGGCTAGGATTTCAACTTTTGATGTATCAGATTATGTATATTTATGAATTGTAATAATGGCAAAGAAATGTAAATTTATTCAGAAACCTGTTTAAGGTGTATTGGCATATAATTGTGGAATAAAACGACTTGTGATTATTTTTGGATATTCATCTCTGAGACTATAACTTGTGGTGTGTGTGTTTATTGTGGGGTCACAGTACAGAGTAGTTGATTATTTATTAAGATTGGGTGTTGTTAAGGGAAATAGAACTCGTGACAGCCCGGATCCCCGACCCCGGATTTGGGGGTGTTACATCAACCATTAAGGAAGATAATACACAAGCCAGATGTCTCAGGGAGGTTGGTAAATTGGGCAGTTGAGCTAAGTCAGTTCAATCTGAGTTTCATTCCTAGGACAGCAATCAAAGCCCAGGCTCTAGCTGATTTCATCATAGAATATAATTTCCCAGAAGAAGAGCCCGTGCCCATGAGCATAGACCCTGAGAGAAACACATATCAAGAAACAGAAGCCTGGGCTCTCAAAGTTGATGGTTCTTCAACGAATGAAAGATCGGGAGCCGGGCTCATCCTAAAGAGCCCAGAAGGGTTCACAATCCAAACAGAAATCTCCTTTATCTTCTCAGCAACAAACAACCAAGCAGAGTACGAGGCCTTGATCACAGGATTGAAACTAGCAAGAACACTCAGGATCCAGAATCTCAAAATCTACAGCGACTCCCAGATCGTCGTAAAGCAAACAAATGGCGAGTACATAGCCAAGGATCCAGTTCTAGCCAAGTACCAGTCTCTGGTCCAAAGCTACCTCGCCTTGATACCAAAAATACAAGTCATCCAAATCTGCAGAGAGGAAAATTCAGAAGTTGATACACTATCTAAGCTTGTTCAAAATTCATCTGATTTGGATTGCTCCGCCTACTTCGAAGAATTGCAGAAACCGAGCACAGAGTCTGAAGAAGTCATGGAAATAGACAACAGTCCGAATTGGATGACTCCATTAATTAACTACTTGGAGAAGGGAGAGATCCCGGAGGATAAAGGGAAGGCTCAAAGGTTAAAGGCCAAAGCTTCAAAATTCTTCATCGAAGAAGGTATACTCTATCGCCGGACCTTCTCCTCCCCGATCCTCAAGTGCATAGGCCCGGGAGAGGCACAGTACTGCCTCATGGAAGTTCACGAAGGAATCTGCGGGGACCATATGTCCGCAAAAGCACCAGCTCACAAAATTATAAGGCAGGGGTACTACTGGCCTACTATTCACCAAGATTCAATAGACTTTGTGAAAAAATGTAAGGAATGCCAACTCTTCAGCAATGTGACACGGATGAGCCCAGTCCTACCTTCTTCAGTCTTGTCACCAATCACATTTGCTGTATGGGGCATTGATATCATGGGACCCTTTCCCAGGGCCAGAGGAGACCTCAGGTACTTACTAGTCTCAATTGATTATATGACAAAATGGGTAGAGGCAAAGGCAATGAGAACAATAAACCAACAAGACTGCATCAAGTTCATGGACAACATATTGATGAGGTTCGGGATCCCGAGAGTACTGGTCTCAGATAATGGTCCGCAGTTCTTTGGTTTAGAATTCGAATCCTACCTTCAAGAAAGGGGCATCAGGCATAAGAAGTCATCTGTAGCCTACCCTCAAGGAAACGGCCAAGTGGAAGTAACAAATTGAATACTTCTCAGGGGGATAGAGAAGAGACTCAGGGAGAGCAAAACCAAATGGCCAGAAGAATTGCCTAATGTACTCTGTGCATACAGAACGAGCCCAAGAACAAGCACAGGAGAAACCCCCTTCAAGCTGGCCTATGGAACTGAAGCCATGCTACCAATTGAAGTAGGATCCCCCTCCCATCGAGCAATCAACTTTGATGAGATAGCAAATGAGGAGGGGCTCAGAACGAATATTGAGCTAATTGACGAAGTCCGAGACCAGGCAGTGGCAAGAATGGAAAAGTATAAGCAGAAAATAAGAGAACACTTCAGCAAGAAGTCCCGGGTCAAAAACTTTCAAGTTGGAGACCTGGTACTTCGAGACACGGAAGCTTCAGACCCCACCAACACTGGGAAGCTAATGCCAAAGTGGGAAGGCCCATACAAAGTCAAGGAAGTTCTAAGGCCAGGAACATACAAGCTAATGAACATGGATGAGTCTGAGATACCAAATACATGGCATGGACTCAGGCTCAGAAAGTTTTACCAGTAGAAAAAGCAACCAGAACTTGTAGCCTATGGCAAGCAACCAATCTATGATCCTATATTTTGTATGAAAAAATTTGCAAATCAATGAAAAGAATTTTCCTTTCTTAGAAAGTTATTACTTTTAAATTACCAGTTATGGAAGCAACCACTATTTGCTTAGAACATTTCTAAGTAAATGGAGCAATCACCAATCCAGATTAGACATACCCGGATTGAAACAAATTTAAAAGCAAAAATCAACCCGGATAAGCATTCAAATCCAGGTTACAAACAACTATTATGTACTTAGGTAACCCTCCAAGTACATAAAAAAGCAAACACCAACCCGGATAAGCATTCACATCCGGGTTGCAATCAACCATTATGTACTTACATTTTCCAAGTACATACAGCAAAAAAGCAAACATCAACCCGGGTGGGTTTTACACCCGGATTGAAAGCAAATTAAAAACAACAATTATGTACTTACATTTTTGAAAGTACATTAAGCATAAAATTAACTATCAACCCGGATAAGTCGTCAGCTCCGGATTGCAAGCAACCATTATGTACTTACATCAACCCGGATACGGTTCCATACCCGGACCAACCCTGATATAAGCCCAATCCGGGTTAGGGGCAATAGCCACATCCCGAATCATGATCATTTGCTCATAAAAGAAAAAAAGAATAGATGGAAGAAAAGCAAGTATTTTCTAAAACGGAAGAAAAGTTCAAAGCAAGATCCGGATTGCCATCAACCCGGAACAAATCCAAATATTACAAATAGATCAAATCAAAGTACGAGAATGGGAAATCCTAGAAAATGAAATTACAAGGGCTGGGCCCGAGAAGCTTTGCAAAGCTGGTCCGGATCTAGAGAAAGCTGGGACTCGGGCCGTCATAGGGTTCCGGTTCCCCCTGGCCCTGCTCCACCGCGGCCTTTGCAGCAAAGAACTCCTGGATAAAGCTCTCCCAGAAAGCTAAGGGGTCAGTCTTAATGTGGCGCTCGGCAACAACCCGGGACCTGCGCACTTCGGGAACCCCGGCCTGAGCAACCTCGAAGTCATAAATATCACTAGCCTTGAATTCAACAATGATAGCCTCCTTGTTCAAACTCTCTTTAGCAACAAGCTCGACCTTGAGTCTCTCCACTTCTTTGGCCAGCCCCTCAGCCCGGGCCTCGGAATCCTTCAGCTTCTCATTCAATCCGGACTCCACCACACGGAATCCCTCCCGGGCCTCCTCCAGCTCTCCCTTCAAGGTATCGGAACGTATCTTCTCGGCTTTAGTCCGGTTGTTGGCCTCCTTGAGCTCAGTGAAAGCAACGTCGGAGCAAATGGATATTGCACTCCCAAGCTGAGAAACAAAAAAAAACATATTTATGAGCAAAGCACAAAATGAATTAGGGGGCATAATCCGGAACTAAGAGCATAAAAATTCAGAAATCACCTGCCCCCATTGACCTGTGACCCTCTTCAAGGTAGCCGCCATACTGTAACCCTCAACCTCCTCCCAGTCGTCTTCGGAGGGGATACTGGACATGAACCCGGCCAGGTCAATAAGGCTCTTTGTCCCTATCCAGATATGAACCCCATCCGGGCCCTTCCCTTCCGAATCGCATATGACCCGGTCGGCAACAACAGCTTTACCGCGGGGAGGCTTTCCCAGGGCAGACTTCCTCTTTTTTGAAGGGGGATCATCCTCTGAGATTTCCTGGATGTCAGGATCCTCGGCCAGAGGAGCATTGACCGGATCAGCAACATTCCGGGGGGCTGAAGACTCGGCTCCGCCCTCTGCGTCAGCAGACCCGGATCCAGTCCCAGGAGCCCCTTTTGTTGTCTTGTAGGCCAACCCAAGGGAGTTAAAGCTGTTGCATAAGCTGAAGAAGACATTATGGCTCGGGATGCAGGGTTGTAATGCGGCAAACCTGAAAAATTGGAAAAGAAAATTATCAGAACAGGATTGATACAAATGCAAAGACTACCAAATCCGGAAATAAAATACTACAGTAAGCCCAGATCATGGGAAGACGTTTTATGCAAATTAGCTACAAGTAAAAAAGCAAAATAGACGTTGATCCGGATCATCAGGAAAAGCAGAGAGACCCGGATCAAAGACCAAACAGAGTTTCCCAAAAATTACAAGTTAAAAGGAAAATGAACATAATCCGGATCTCCAAGCGCGGATGGGGACCCGGATCACCAACAAAACAGGTTAAAGAAGAACTTACAGCCAAATTGGAACAGGAGTTTATGGTTCATAAAGGTATCCCGGGTCGGCTGGAACCCGAGACTACCACAGAATTTCCTAATTTGGTCTACAGCCTCCCCCTCTAAGATCTCCGGGTTGAACTTCGTCTTAACTTCCCCAGCTGTGAAGTAAGGGAGATACTCCAGATCGTACCCCTTCAACATCAATATCTCCCCATTCCAATGTTTCGAAGAGGTCTGGTGCATAACCGGTTTGGACCTACCTGGACCAAATCCACACTCTGCTGCCCGGAACCTCAGCTCATAAAAAGGCTTCTGGCTTGACCTAGAAAGATAAAAAATCTGGTGGAATAACTTGAAGGTAGGCATGAGCCAGGCCTTGTTACAGCAAGCTATGAACCAGGTCATAGACTTGTTCCGTTCGGGGTTATCTGCATGGGGGATATCCTGTAGACATACTTGCACAGGTGCTTAAGAAAAATATGGCAGCGGGGGCTCCACCCGGACCTTAGATGCTCCAGCCAGACCGGAACAAAACCATCCGCGGGACGATGGAAAATCCTCTCATGCGGCTCGGCCCACCTCCAAGCGATATCAGGAGTCAATTGAAAAGTAGCCCGGATTGCCTTGTCCATATCACCCCGGTTAGCTTCAGCATAAAAATCTTTCAGCTGGTAATGATCCCGGTTGATCCCAAATGAAGCAAAAGCTGCCTCCAGGGCGCCCTGATCATAAACGCCCGGGTGGCCATCCTCGTGCCTCTCATATCTGACCCGGGTATAGTAAATGCTATCTTCAAACCCGGGTGGCTTCCTAACGAAGTGATACTTAATATCGGACCAACGGCCGTCCGGAGTGAAGATAACCGAGTTCTCCGGAAGCCTCTTGAACCGGAAGCTCATAATCGTTCCCACAGACCCGGACCCCTTTCTCACCATCTCGCCCCGGATCTGTTCTCTACCAGACGAATCCGGATCACTCTCCTCGTCAGAAAAGTTAGGATAACAGTTATAGACTTTCCTAGCTCGCTCCTTGGTTCGGACCATATACCTATTAAAATGAAGGTTAGTTATCCTGGGCCCTACAGATTTTATTTTTCTTACTAAGCGGTCCGGATCAGGTACGTTATGTTAGTTTTACCATAACCTAATGATCCGGACCACCAATGCAAGTCCAACCCGGAAAAATATCAACGATCCGGATCATGTTAACCACAAATGACTAGCAAAACAACCATGGACCCGGATCTTTGTGGTAAACACTCAGATCCGGATCAATAACAACCAAAAACTACCAAAACAGCTAAAAAGCCCAAGCCATATAATCCTACCATAAACCTCCCCCAGACCCGGATCCTATACCCTCAACCCGGATCCAAAACAAAAACCCTAACACACAAACAGTTATTTTGAGAATCAAAAGGCAAAACATATGAGTTTTATAGATACATACAAACATTTCCTTTAAGAACACGAAGAACACCATCAAAAAATCCAGAAAAATCGAACACAAAAACATGGCAAAAAACCCCAAAAGCTACAGTTCCAAGCAAGATAAACCACGAAGCAAAGCAACAAACCACAAAATAAAACCACAAAGGCCGATTTGAAAAGTTAATTCGCGGATGGAGAATAAAACTCGAAGCATGCATCAGTTTAAAGAAAAAGCGAGAGGGATAGAGAAAGGAAACTAAAGAAGGGAAAAAGAGAACTCACAAATCGCGAATGAGTGGCGGAGCACGGCGTCACAACAGCGAAGAAACCCAACGGAAAAGGCGGCATCACAAAAAACCTTGAGAGAGAAGAGAAAAACAAAGGACTGTTGAGTTTCTTTTGTGAGAATAAAAAAGAAAAGAGGTGGATGCCAATCCTTTTATAGGCCCAGGGATGAAAAAACTGCTCCTGCCACGTGGCAGGATCCTACTGGTTCAAGGATCGGTTACAAAAAAAAAGAAAAAGAAAAAATATATATATATATATATGTGTAATTACACACATATAAATGCAAATTAAAACCCATCATCATTAGGGGCCTATTTTTAAGGAACGTAACTGCCAAATTTTCAAATTATTGGGGGGAATTGAGCAGAAACGTTACAAATTCCAAAAAATTCACAGGACCTAAAGCTTCCTACCCGGATCATATAAGCCTACACAGGAACAGATCAATCCGGATTGGTATCCATTACACCAGATCCGGATTGGGGGGCAACCAGGAGCAGAAATTTCTCTAAAGCATCTACTATACCTTAATCCGGATTGGCATCTACTACACTAGATCCGGATTGGGGAGCAACCAGGAGCAGAAAATTTCCTAAAGCAACTACTATACCTTAATCCGGATTGACATCTACTACACCAGATCCGGATTGGGGGGCAACCAGGAGCAGAAATTTCTCGAAAGCATCAAGTATACCTTAATCCGGATTGACATCTACTACACCAGATCCGGATTGGGGGGCAACCAAGAGCAGAAAATTTTCTAAAGCAACTACTATACCTTAATCCGGATTGGCATCTACTACACCAGACGCGGATTGAGGGCAATCGGGAGCAGAAATTTCTCTAAAGCATCTACTATACCTTAATCCGGATTGACATCTACTACACCAGATCCGGATTGGGGGGCAACTAGGAGCAGAAAATTTCCTAAAGCAACTACTATACCTTAATTCAGATTGGCATCTACTACACCAGATCCGGATTGGGGGGCAACCAGGAGCAGAAATTTCTCTAAAGCATCTAGTATACCTTAATCCGGATTGACATCTACTACACCAGATCCGGATTGGGGGCAACCAGGAGCATAAAATTTTCTAAAGCAACTACTATACCTTAATCCGGATTGGTATCTACTACACCAGACCCAGATTGAGGGCAACCAGGAGCAGAAATTTTTTTCCTAAGCCAAATATGCAACCCTACTCTACTCCCTCATCCAGAAAATCTGCATAAGGGAGTGGGGGGCAAATGATAGGGTATAAGAGACCCGGATAGGCGTCAACCTGGACTAAAGGAATACAGGCTCAACTAACCTACCAAGACCCCCCTCTCCCAGGCCCGGGTCTATCCTATTGCCCGGATCCGGATCCACCTGCATACCCGGATCCGGATCCACCTGCATACCCGGATCCGGATCGGGGCCAAGACAACCATGAGAGGGGTCTCAGCAAACACATGCACATCCCACAACCCGCCAAGCAAGGGTACGTGGGCACGTGACTATGACAGCTATCAATAACCAACGCACCAGACAAGCACGGCGTGTGTCAGAAGGCCGTTAGGACACTCTGGAGGTGGTCCTCCCCTGGACACGTGTAAGCAATCCCCCAAGTCAGGCGTCCTCTGCTCCCAAGATCCAACGGCCCAGATTTAGAGGTAACTACCCCTAAACCCTACCTTGGGGCTATATATACCCCCAAGGCTGAAGGGTTTGGGGGTGGGAAAATATTCACCCTTGCAAACTCACACACTCTCATATATTCATAAACACACAACAGCCATCACATATACACATCCATACACACACACAGCAGCCTCTACATAAATATACATACCTTCATCTTCTCAAAAGCCTATTCTTATTCTTACACCGGAGGCGTCGTGAGAGCCAAACCCCCCTTCCGGTGTTGTTTTGCAGGCGCCCAACCAGCAGCTAAACCTCATCCGCGCACAGAAGGTCCAGGAACGCCGTCGGACGGAGCCGCCTGCTCACCGGAGTTATCAAATACAATACATAATACATATATAGATTATCATACAACTTAACATTATATTTGTCAATATGACTCAGTCTTATTATTATACAGGCATGTCTTGTACAACACCCATTCTTTTCCCTTAAACATGGTTTGTAACGATCGATCTTTCAAAATATGATTCTTAGGGACCCAAATTTATTATTCAGGGACTCAATTCTATTAATTTTAGAACCTAACTCTTAGGGATCTAAAGTTTACAGATTGGAATCTAATAGCTGGGGCCTAACAATTGTGATGTAATAGTGGGAGGTATAAGGATGACAGGTAATTGGTTTAACAAGATGATCAACGGTGAAGCCATTATTGCAGTATGTAAATAGGATGATTGATCATATTACAACTTGCTACTTCTTTTCTGACCAAGTGATATATGAGAATTCCTTCGGACAACAAAATACCTTCATGCTCTTATGTAAGGGGAATAAGTGTTACATAAAAGATTCTGGAGGATTCCCAACTAAACGGGGGAATTGGCGGGAAAAAAGTAAAGGTAAGGTACATGTACACCACAACATTGTTTTATACTACAATGTCCTATTGAAGGGGAGAAGTGGTAAACAAAAGTGATTTCCTGAGTGATTACAAAAAATAGTATTGGTTCACCATTATTCTTCATAAGGGGAGAAATTATTTTCCTCCGAGGGAGGAGTTATCTCTCATAGAGGGGGAAAGCACGAGAGATATATGTTTTACAAATAAGGAAATGTGGGAGTACAACGGAAGCTACTGATGATTACTTCAAGACTTTATTTATTTATTTTTCATATTAGTGTGAACATGATTATTTGACATTGTTAATTAATTCTTATATATAATAGTGTATATTTTAATAAGACGACTACCTAAAAATATATTGCATTATTTATTAAATACATATTATGTCGTAGTTATTTTTATCTTTCTTATAGTGACTTTCTTTACATGTTAAATATTGATCTTAATTATAATTTTAATTATTTAAAAATATATAGCTAACTAAATTAATATTTATAAAGAGAAAAAACATGGCAAAAAGTTTTGTTTCATGAATTGCAATAGAAACCTAAAATTTTACCTTTTAGCAACTGATATATATTAAGTGTTTGATTAAAAATATAAAAGACATGGTAATACAATAATATTATAGTATGATAACTAATGAGTAAACTGTGATTCGATTCCCGCTAACAATAATTTTAAATTATAGTAAATATAAGGACAAATTTATCATTTCACTCTAAATAAAAAGTCTGGCTATTTTTATCTCTGCAATGAATCATCCAAACAAACGTGGTTTCTATTACAATTACAAGTCAGGTAAATTAATCGCCAGGATAAATCTTTGACCCGGCCTATTTTGCAGGCCCCCAAAGCCCAAAAATAAATGTGGGTTGAGCCCAGTCCATTCCATGAAACCCTAGCCTCAAATAAACACGGCCACCCAATATAAGCGCACAAAACCCTACTTCTCTAACCTCCTAAACATCTTTCATCTTCATTTTAGAGAGAGGGAGAGAGAGGCAAGAGAGAGAGAGAAAGATGGTAAACGGATCAGGGATATGCGCGAAGCAAGTGGTAGTCGACGCAAGACACCACATGTTAGGTCGATTGGCCTCAATCATAGCCAAGGAATTGTTGAATGGGCAGAAAGTAGTGGTGGTTCGATGCGAAGAGATCTGCTTATCAGGTGGTCTTGTTCGTCAGAAAATGAAGTATCTACGCTTTCTCCGTAAGCGTATGAACACTAAGCCTTCTCATGGTCCCATTCACTTCCGCGCTCCTGCTAAAATCCTCTGGCGCACCATCCGCGGGTACACTACCCCCCCCACCCCTATTCATTTTAATCCCCTCCTTTTTATTTATTTATTTAAATGACGTGTTTTTTTATACTTGAATTTATGTTTAGTAATGTTATTTAAGAAAATGTAAGTGTTCTGATTGGGTTCCTTTTTAATCTGTTTTATTGCGTTTATAATTTGATGTCTATGTGTTCAAATTATCTCATTGTTGTTGGTATAGATTGTGTTAGGTTACTCCATTGTTGTTGTGGTTCGGAATGTAATTTGTTAATAAAATAGTTAATGTTATTTGTTAGTAATCTTCTATGTGGCATGTATGTTTTAATTGTATATGCACCAATTTAACTCATTCTTGCTGTGTTGTGTATTATTTTGAGGCAGTAGATAATAATGTTATAGCCTAATGTTGTGGCTTGATTGCTTTTCATGAATGAAAGGTTATCAGGTTGTTTAGTTTGTTTTTAGTCTTTTTTACCTGTACATGTAGGGATGGAATTTTTTTTAGTTATGTGTGTCGGGGTGTGAGTGACTAGGATATGGTGCTGTAATTTAACTTAGCATATGCAGGCAGATGTGTATGCTATTACTGGGAGCTCTGCATATGTACTTTGGTGCAAATGTGACAATTTATGAAGGCAATGTAGTATATACAGAGTAAGTATGTATCATTTAATTTGTATGCGGCATTTCAGGATGATCCCACACAAGATTAAGAGGGGAGCAAATGCTTTGGCAAGGTTGAAGGTTTATGAGGGAATTCCTCCCCCATATGACAAAATGAAGAGGATGGTCATTCCTGATGCTCTCAAGTGAGTTGCATTCTCTTAGATGCTGCACTGATTTATTTTTTTCTGAATTTAAAAGCAATTTCTGATTGTGTTCTACATTGATTACTTTAACATTCTGGGTTCTCATATTGCGTGCAGGGTTTTGAGGCTTCAGGCTGGGCACAAATACTGTTTGTTGGGCAGACTTTCAGCTGAGGTTGGATGGAACTACTATGATACCATCAAGGTAATAACTTTGTACAAAAAACCATTGCATTTACACCTCTATTTGTGTGTCACCGCTGAACGAATGAGGTTGTGGTTGACCCTCCTATTAGACAATTGTCTTGGACTATTAGATCTGTTCCTCATCTTTCTTCCCTCATTGAACTTGGAATTTTTTTTTGGGATGAGTTTTTATGGAACATATAACAGATCTTATATCTGTATGCCAACTATGGACTTTTGGACCTCCACCTGAATTGATTGAGCGAATCAGGCTTGTTGCACTTGAAATTCATGTGGTTATGAAATCTAAACACACTGTATATTTGCAGGAATTGGAGGCAAAGAGGAAGGAGAGGGCCCAGGTTGCATATGAGAGGAAGAAGCAGCTAAACAAACTGAAGGTCAAGGCTGAGGCAGCTGCCGAGAAACAATTAGGTTCTCAGTTGGATATTATTGCTGCTGTTAAGTATTAAGTTCTTGTTTGGATTAGTGTAGCGGCAAAAAGTGTTTGTTAAATTTATGGCATGTCAAGTTTACCTTGAATTTGTTCTAAACAAAGCGAAGTCTCTTTTATGTTTTGATAATTTTGGCAGGATATTTGTTATAACTTATAATTTGCTGAGTTGGTAGTCATGGTTTTTGATCCGAGTGGTATTTATGGTTTTTTGAAGTTACTAGTATTTTGCTGTTAAATCTTTTTGGTGGTCATATCTAAATAATTTATTTGCTATAGTAGTATCCCCATAATTATTTTGTGAAGAGGTAAATTTTGTTTATTCACAAGTTGGGAACTTTGAAACTGAGCTTACTAGATTCTGTAATAGTTATCTGATAAATTACTCAAATTAATTCATTGGTTTTGGAAGTAATCAGACTTGCGCAGTTTCAGAGTTCAAACTCTTTATATGTTGTCGCATCATTTGAAGCTTGTCGATTATTTTTCTACTTGTGGCCTATGGGGAATTATTTCTTTGTATTGAGCTCATTTTTACTTGGACTGGGAAATGATATTTGTTTTACAAGTGAAACATTTTTTTTGTCAATAGAGAGAGTTCTGAATGAGAATGTGGCCTAAAAAGAATGATTTCGTACATTGATACGCAGCGATGGACTTGCAAAAGAACCTACATGTTATGTTTAGCATGGAACAGATAATGCTACCGTTATATGCCTTGTGGACACTGATACAGAGGTACAGAGATACAGAGATAGATACAGAGATGCAGACATTGATAAACATTGATAATGCTACCGTTATGAGAATGTGGACGATAGATACAGAGATGCATACAAAGTGCGAATCCGAAAAACCCGTCCGATTTAATCTATAAAAAATTAGGTAAAAATATGATTCAAGAAAAATTTGGTCTGGTCCGATTCGGCCTGTGGGCCTTAATGAGCCATATATTTTTTGTAAAAATCCGGCCCGACTTGATCCAGTAAAAACCCGGATTTAAGCTCGATCCGGATCTAAAAGCCCGGCCCGACTCGGATAAAAACCCGGCCCGGTCCGATCGGGTCCCGTTAAAAACCCAGATTTTATGTTGATTTTTATTAAATATTGAATAAAACATTGAAAAAGTATATCTTATCCAAATTTATTTTATAACTGAATATAATTTCGAATAAAAACCCTAATTTTTTTTTTATCGTAGGTAACCCGCAGCCGCTACCCTTCGGGTGCGCACTAAGTAAACCCTACGGGTTCACGTAATAGCCTAAATTTCTAATAAACTCTTTAGAGAATTGATAGTTAAATATCTTTTACTTGTACGTGAATACCTTTATTTAATATTAAGATCGAATTATCGATATGTAAACTTACAATTCTAAACTATTCTAAGATATAATATATAATATGAATAATTTTTCTAAACTCTAATTAACGGTGTGTACTTGTAAATAAAAGCTTAAAATTAAAAATACCAATTGCACTCCTGTGAGATGAGAACCAGAAGATCCACTCTCTAGTCGAAAGCTGAGCAAATCCAAAAAAAATTACGAAAATCATATAATATTACTTGTAAAAAAAATATTACAATTATTTAAAAAATTCGGCGGCCCGGTCCGGCCCGATCCGGCCCGATTCACGGGTCTAAACCGACCTAGTTGTTTAGAACAAAATCTGGCCCAGACTGATTTAAAAAAAAAGTATCCAATTTCAAATAATTCAAATTTTATAATCTATAAATAGATGTTGGGCATGTTTGGCAATATTAGGGATTTTACCCGTGCTACGCGTGCTAAATTAACTTTAATTTTTTTAAAATAGTTTAAAGTGGATAATTTTACTTAAATATTTTGTTAGTAATATATATAATTAATTTAACCGAGACAGATGTTAACATCTTATTTTCATTACATTTTTGAAAGTTCATTTTTTCTGTTTACACAATTTTTGTATGTTATAAATGTTGTTTACACGATTATTTCAGTTGATCGCGATTTTAACTCATTAAACATATAAACTTGAAATCAATTTTTGTCAATTACTCCTATAATAGAATTAATATACATTAAATTTTGATTTAAAATTTAGTTCAATATTACTCGGCGTCGCCTTACAACGACACCTCGCACTTTAAACTTTTAAATTTTTTATTCAAAATTCATTTTTATAATACTGATAGCTATCTACACTGACACCTCCTAATTTAAAAATTATAAAATTAATTCTTCAAAAAAGTATTATAAAATTAAAAATATTTCTTTTCTCGACATAGTTTACTCTAAAAAAAATTAAAATTACATAAAATAACTTTAATTTTCAAAATGTAACTATAAATAAATTAAAATTATATAGTTATATTCAAAATAACTGAATTTTGATATAAAATTTAGTTCAATATTACTCGGCGTCGCTTACGGCGACACTTCGCATTTAAACTTTGAAAAAATAAAAAAAGTTAATTGCACTTTGTAACCCCCACCTTTGATTTAAAATCAAAACAACATATCTACTTTGTAAAATACAGTTTGCAACCCCTAATTTTCAATATTAATTACAACATGCATCCCTTACGATTATTAAATTGAAATTAAGATGTTAATATTAATAACTAAAATTTTAAATTAATTAAAATATTTATTTAAATGCATTTTTTACATGAAAAAATTATAACTATTTTCTATTAGTAATACTCTAAATTAATCATAATGCTAAGTACTTAAAATATATTTATTAAACAAAATATATGTTTATATATATAATCATAAAGTTTCTAAATATATCTATATTTTAAAATTTTAAAAATTATACCGAGTAATTAAATAATTGGCATTCATATAATTTTTATAATTTGAAATTCTAAATTTTAGTTTAATTAAAAATTATTGTTTAAATATTTTTCTGAATTTCAATTCTACCCTCCACAATATAAATATTTTTAACAAAATGGTTAAAGGGATGCATATTGTTTTTTATGTCTAAAGTTAGGGGTTGCAAACTGCATTTTTGAAAATAAATATATAGTTTTGTTATTAAATGAAAGGTAGCGGTTGCAAAATACAATTAACTCAAATAAAAAATATAAATACTCTACAAAAATTATCTTATAATATGTTAATTGACAACCACTATGTTATATTTGATTTATACAATTTTCAAAAGTAAACATTAGTGCATTAAAAATATTTTGTAACTAAATTTTTTTATTAAAAATTCATTTTAATATTAGTGATAACCACCTTAAACCGACACCTCCAATTTTAAACATTATAAAATTAAATATTCAAAAAAAGATAACAAAATTAAAATATTTCTTTTCTCGATAAATTTTGATGTAAAAAAAATTAAAATTACATAAATTACCTTAATTGTCAAAAGGTAAATATATATTATAGACAAATGAAAATTATATAGTTATATTCAAAATACCTGAATTTTGATATACAATTTATTTCAATATTACTCGACGTCGACTTACGGCGACACCTTGCACTTTAAACAATGAAAATAAATGTAAATACTGTACATAAATTATTTTAAAATATGTTAATTGACAACACTGTGTTATATTTGATGTATACAATTTGCAAAAGTAAACATTAATGCATCAAAATTATTTTGCAACGAATTTTTTTATTTAAAATTCATTTTATTATTACTCATAGCCACCTTAAACTGACACCTCCAATTTTAAATAATATAAAATTAATTCTTTAATAAAAAAGATAATAAAACTAAAATATTTCTTTTCTCGACACAGTTTGATGTAAAAAAAATTAAAATTACAGAAATTACCTTAATCGTCAAAAGGTAAAAATATACTATAGACAAATGATAATAATATAGTTATATTCAAAATAAGTGAATTTTGATATACAATTTAGTTCAATATTACTTGGCGTCGCCTTATGGTGATACCTCGCACTTTAAACTTTGAAAAAATAAATATACATACTCTACATAAGTTATTTTAAAATATATTAATTGACAATCACTATGCATGTTTGATGACTTGATGTATACAATTTGCAAAAGTAAACATTAGTGCATTAAAATTAGTTTGCAACGAAAACTTTTTATTAAAAAATCATCTTAATATTACTGATAGCCACGACACCTCCAATTTTAAACATTATAAAATTAATTCTTAAAAAAAAAAATAATAAATTTAAAATATTTCTTTTCTCGACACAGTTTGATGTAAAAAAATTTAAAATTACATAAATTACCTTAATTGTGAAAAGGTAAATATAATAGACAAATGAGAACTATATAGTTATATTCAAAATAGCTGAATTTTGATATATAATTTTGTTCAATATTACTCGGCGTCGCCTTACGGCGACACGTCACACTTTAAATTTTGAAAAGATAAATATAAATACTCTACATAAGTTATTTTAAAATATGTTAATTGACAACCACTATGTTATATTTGATGTATACAATTTACAAAAGTAAATATTAGTGCATTAAAATTATTTTGCTGACGGAATTTTTTTTATCAAAAATTTATTTTAATAATACTGATAGCCGCTTTACGCGGACACCTCCTATTTTAAGCATTATAAAATTAATTATTCAAAAAAATATTATAAAATTAAAATATTTCTTTTCTCGACAGAGTTTGCTGTTAAAAAATTTAAAATTACATAAAATTAAACAATGATTTTGAAATGCAGATAAATATAATTCTTCGAAAATATAAACTGTGTATGCATATATTTTGAAATGCATAAAAAATATCACATAAATATTCACCTCCATGTACTTTACTCTGACATGATAAATTTTATAATTAGTAAGGAATTATGGGACATTTTTAAAAATAATAAGAAAAAGCTACATCAAATATATGTAAGTCAACCTCATTTAAACGAAGTGAGAATTAGAATTAAATATAAGAATATTATCGATATAGGATGTACTAATCAAAGAAGTTAATTTATTAAAAATATTACATTTAAATTCTAATTTAAATTAGCATTAATTTAGTGGATATGATTTGATAATTTAATAATGTCATACTTTCTTAAAAGGTGAAACTGATGGCCAACAAAATTATCATTATTTTTGACAATATCCCTTTTTTAAATTTTGGAGATTTTCATTAATTCATTCAATATTTGAGATTTTAATATCAAATATAATAGACCTCAAAATCAATATTACATAAGGTTACATAATTTATCCACACTTTTCATAGTTTTATATTGCACTTTTATCTTCATAATATTTGTTTGTACATAATTTGAATGAACTTAATAATATTATTAGTTAAATACAATAAAAAGTATGCATATAAAATAAATTTATTATTTATATACCATTGTACTCAAAACTCGATTTTTTTCAAGAAAATGTAAAAATAATTTTTATAAGAGTTTCTCGGTGTTGCCTCACAGCGACACCTCGACGCGTTTATGTCATCGAAGATAAATTAAATATTGTAGAAGATTATATTATGTAAAATTAAACTACATATGATGAAAACTAAGGTAAGATTTAAATACATATACAACTATATTGATACTTTATATTAAAAGTTTAATAAAATAATATCAATATATTATTAGTAATTTAAGATTGTGTTATAATAGTTTATGAATTAGTTATTATGATTGAATTTCGTCGAGTATTTAAGTTACACATGATTTTAATTTTGAAAATTTACAAAGAGGGTGGAGAGATAAATTGCTAATGTTAATTTTCATAGGTCTTCATTTCCGTCATTTAAAATACATTTCTTCATATTAAAATTGAAATTTCTTTTTCATTTAATAAAATAATATTTAGATGATTAAAAGGTTGAAAAAAATAATTAAATCAGTTCAATAACAATACAAAGATAATAATTTATTATTTAACTCATATAGAAAGAGAACTACACTGAAAAATAAAAGTAAAATATTTATTAAAAATTAAATAAGTTTATTTAGTACCAATTAATTATTATTTTTAAATTAGTTAAAAAGGTTTATTAATTTAACTTTTATTGAAATTTCCTTTTATATATATATCTCATGTGTTCATAATTGCAAATTAACTAATACACAAATAGAAGTGCACTCAAATAGAACCAAAACAATTGTGAAATATTATTTTACTACATATAAAATCACATATTTTGTTAGAACAATTCAAATAATATTAAAAAAATTATATCAATAAAAGAGTGGACATAATTTAATCATGATATTACAATTATTTAAAGAGGTGGAATCAATGAACTTAGAAGATATAGATTATTTAATCATGTTTTAATAAATATTTAAATATTATGTAACTTATAATTCTTATCAATGTTATTTTCCAAAAAATCAATATGAAGATTTCATTTTGTTGGTCCCTTTTAAAATTTGGAATTTATGAACTTCTAACTTTATTACGGTTCCAAAATATCAAAAAGTGTATAATTTTAATTTTAAATATTTATCAATATCATATTAAATAATTGAAATATAATTTTTAGACCAAACCTCATTTATCCAAATTCCAAACAGACAATGGTATATGTGCTTGAAAATTGTGATCACAATATATTTAAATTCATACAACTATATATAAATCTCAGAGGAATAAATTCCACCCAAATATTGGTAAGTTTTAAACCAAAATTTCTTCATTTTAATTGATATGTGCCTCATAGTTCATATTTGGCATTTTAAAATTATGCAACATATTACACCCACACTTTAGTGCTGTTAGAGTAGGCAGTGCACCAACAGTTTCAGTTGTAACCACGCATTGCACTCCTGAGGACTTTTATTATCAACAGCCTACTGCTTCAATTTTTCAATTTAGGCAAGTTCATTAGAATTAGTTAGTAAACCTCTTCATGAGTCAAACACATTCACCACACCAAATTTTATATACACGGAAAACAATCAAACAGGCAAACAATTGAAAAGAAATAGTTTTTTTAGTTAAACAAATATATTAAAATAAAAACAGTCAGATGCATAATTACAATTGTAAAAAATTACAAACTTCTAATAGTAAAAGCAAATTTGCTTTAGTTGGACAATCTAAACATGTGATGATATTTATATATATCGGAGAAAAGCTAAGGTATTTCAATTAAATAAAAATATAAACTTAAGAAAACTAAATCTACTTGAAATCTCAACTTTGTATTGAACCCGTAACCAAGATGTTTTCGGTTAGCAGCGTATAGAAATATTTCTTAAAGAAGAATAAGCAAGATAGTCAGAAAGAACTTTCTTTATAAATATGAAGAAAAAAAGAGTTGGAGAAACTCTACCAAAATTAAGAAAGATACTATACAGGCTAGGCATCTTGCCTCTTTTCAATTTTGCAAGTTAAAGTTTTTCTAATCATGTTTCTCAACTCGTCATCGGTCATTTCAGTTCGGGCATAATAAAAAAATTAGACATTGCATCAACTGCTTAATTTTCATATAATATACATATTTTTCTAGTATATATGAAAACACCTTCTTAAGTGAGCTTTCAGGATCACTTATATCAAACATTGTCGTAGTTCGTGGAGGCATAACCTCTGTGCTGTTGGAGTAGCTAGTGCACCAGCAATTTCAGTTGTAATCATACCTAATATTACACTCCATAAGAACCTGCCTCAATAGCACCCTGCTTCAAATTTTCAATTTAATCCAGTTCATCAAAGCAGTTAGTTAGCCTTCTTCCTAGTAAAAACATTCACCTGCAAGATATAAGGTTTTAGATGCATGACAAACAAACTTGTAAGCAACAAAAAAATGTAATGAAATTTTTTTACAACCAAATGAAACTCTAAAATCGGATTATCTGAACATGCCATTGGATATAGTGTATAGCATAATTCTAAGTTCATGAGAAATATATACACATCTGCATTTCTCTTTGCCTTTTACAACCTAACTTAAGGTTTGGATCCAATACAACCATTATGTCAAATTTAACTAATATAAAGGATACCATAATAAGTAGAAGCATTACTTTAGTAGATGTAAATAACACATTTCAACGTCATGGAAAAGGTCCAACATTGTTGATTGATAAAAAAAATCCTAGTTGAATATGAACGGACATTTAGATGTTTAAGTACAATTGTAAGCAAATACAAACTTATAATAGTAAAATCAAATTTGCGTAGTTAGTCAATCTTATAATCGTGTGATAGTATTTATATATGTTGGAGAAAAACTAATGCAATATAAACTTAAAGAAGCTAAATCTCCTTGAAAACCTCAACTTTGTATTGAACCCACCTAATACAACCAAGATGTTTTCGATTAACAGCCTATAAAAATATTTCTTTAAGAAGAATAATCAAGATAGTGAGAAAGAACTTACTCCGAGAAAGAAAAAATAGTTGGAAAAACTCTACTAAAATTAAGACAGGCACTATGCAGGCGAGGAATATTGCATCTTTTCAATTCCACAAGTTAATTTTTTGTTAATCATGTTTCTCACCTCCTTATCGGTCATTTCATTTCGGCCATAACCAAAAACAAACTGCTGCAACTGCTTAAATTTTACTTAATATTTATATTTTGCTTAAAATATTGTAAATCACCTGCTTAAATTAGCTTTCAAGATCACCTATATCAACCATTGTCGCATTAGTCCGTGGCAATCATACCCTCCTTCTAATTAATACCTGAAATATAAAAATATCATTGTTTATAACTGTATCACTTAATTTATCTAAAATTTGTCCTACCACTGCTTAATATAACAATCAAATACCTGCTAGGAGAAAACAAAATTGTAGATGGTGTCGAACGCCAAAACAAAACATCATTTTGATTAATAAACTGGGATACAAACTTTTTCAACTGCTAATTAGCATAAAAACTTTAAATTTGATGAACTTAATAACACCATGTACTTCTTAGTAGACCTCAAGCTACATTTATCTTTAATGTCAAATACTAATTTACTTAAAAGTATTTTATAAATAATTTATAAAAATATTAGAGTTTTTAATATTTCCTTCATTAACAGATAGATTTTCACCAGGCTGAGCTACATAATCACATTGCAAATTCGATTATCACCAAATAGATTATTACAATTGGTATGCATACGGTTAGTCTACATATCCCATGTAAGATTATTAAAGTTGAATAATGCATGTAGATGCTTTTAATCACATATTCATCATTCTCAGAAATTAATACATAAAATAGAAAAACATGTTGCTTATAAAATAAAATACATACCTTGATTAGCAGTTCCTAACCTCTTAATTAAGATGAGTCAAAATTAAGTTATTTAAGTTATGTAGGCTAACACATGTCTTGGTCATATCTCAAGTATCATAAAATCAATGAGTTATTGAGAATATAAATCAAACAACCTGTAGTCCAAAATTATATGCGTAAACCTTATTTTCTGCATGAAGTCAAAAAAACCTAGTTAAACACTATTAATTCAAACATTTAAAGTTGTACATAAAATAAATACTAAATCTAACTTAAAGAGGGAGAGAGAGAGCTAAGAGTGATAAGAGAAAACATAATGGTATACAACTGAAATATTAAAAACCATCTTAATAATTCTTTGGTACCCTTGGTATTAAAGTCTTGTGAAATTATTTCTCGTTTACTCTGTAGAGAATCAACATATAATCGTTAATCAAATAAAACAAATATAACTATATATGGCTGGAAGTTAATCTTATGGTGCATCAATTAGTGTCCTTTGTAGCGTTACAAATAAAGTTTTTAGATTCACATTCTTAACCATGCCTACACTTCATCCTCTTTGGTGCGTACAATTTGTCTTGTTTATGAGTGCATCATCGGAAAATAATCTGCAATAGCATATGAAAATAATTAAACAACTATACATATGACAATCAACTAATAAATATCTAACACCTGGAGAAAATATAAAGATACATGTCCTGACTACTTTATAAAATCGAATAAGTGAATTATGTGGAAATCCAATACATCACTAATATCGACAAACACTTGAGCAGAATCAAAATTTATCAAACAGTTGGTGTGCATATAGTTAGTCTACATATCCCAAGTAAGATTATTAAAGTTGAATAATTCATGTAGATGCTCTGAATCACACATTCATCATTCTCAAAAATCAATAGATAAAAACGTACTGGTTATAGAATAAAACTTTATTAAAAATGAATTAAGATCAACTATCATACAATCAATAAATTATTGAGAATATAAATCAAACACCTTGTATACATTTGTCCTAAATTATATGCATAAACCTTATTTCCTGCATGAATCCAAAAAAATATAGTTAAACACTATTAATTCAAACATTTAAAGTTGTACATAAAATAAATATGAAATTAAAGAGAGATATAAGAGTGATAAGAGGAAATATAACGGTATACAACTGAAATGTTAAAATCCGGCTTCATACAACCTGCTAAAAAAAATCAAACATATAAAAATTAGGAAAAAAGAATGTACATATATATGTGTGTATAATAGTTTGAGAAAAATAATATGGTACTGATTCTTGAAGACGATCAACACAGTAAAAGTCCAAATAAAGAGCAACAACAACCTCATATGTATTTAAACTTTATTAAGATGTTTAGGACTTGCAGACGAATTGACCATCACCTCATCTGTAAATCTTTCATAATCAATTTAACAAAAAATCAAAACCCATATGTAATCGATGGATCATACAAAAAATTATAAAAAAATACGCTTAAAATTAGAATAGGCGAGATAGATATGTACTCTTGATAAGAAAGTCTTGTGAAATTCTTTCTCTTCTTCTCTGTAAAGAATCAACATATAACTGTAAATCAAATAAAGCAAATATAATATAAAATAGTTGAAAGCTATTCTTAAAGGTACATCGATTATTGTCCAATGTAGCGTTACAAATAGAGCTTTTAGATTCACCTTCTTAACCATGCCTACACTTGCTCCTATTTGGTGCTTACAATTTGTCTTATTTGTGAGTTAATCATCGGAAAACAATCTGCAATAACATATAAAAATAACTAAGCAACTATACAGATGACAATCAACTAATAAATATCTAAAACATGCAAAAAATATAAAGAAACATGTTCCTGACCCCTACATAAAATCAAAGAAGCGAATCATGTGGAAATACAATCCATCACCGATATCGACAAAAACTTGAGCAGAAGCAAAATTTATCGAACAGTTGGTGTGCATACGGCTAGTCTACATATCCCAAAGATTATCAAAATTGGATTATACATGTAGATGCTCTTCTCACATTCATCATTCTCAAAACTAAATACATAAAAACATAAAAACGTGCTGGTTATAAAATAAAAATACATAACTTGATTAACGATTCTTAACCACTGTTGCAGAATTAATCAACACAGCATCATCCTCTTCCCAAAACAAAACTAATGTAGATTAAGAAATAGTAAAAGAGACGACATATCAAATCAATATAAAATATAATATTAAAATTACAAAAAGAGAAAGAGTAAAAAGTCGAAAGAAAAAAAAATTGAAAATAGAAGAATAAGAGAGATAATTGTCTGATGTAATTTGAAATAGTGGTTTTTGAAAGTAGATATATTTGAATAAATAATTTTTTTGTGGCTGAAATTGTGGATCTTGAGTAGCACACATATAATATTAATTGGATAATTTGATTAGATATGAGATAATTAAGGAAATTTGAATTTCAAAAAACCAATTGGATGTGTAAATATAGTAACAGATTGGAGCAGATCATGCATAATTTGATTTGAATTTAATTTTTCCATAGATAGCTTTGTTTTTGAAATTCAAATTATAAACATATTAATTAAGATGGGTAAATTGAACTTAATTGGGTAGTCCATGGATCTGACAAAATGTATAGAATTTGGGTCATTGGTAATTTTTTTTACCCAAATTGTTAAATGGGTAAAATAGGGAGTAGTTATTAGGTATTATAGTCTATAGATATACACTAATGGGCATAAATAGGTAAACGCCCATTTACATTTTCAATGGATGGTTTGAGTAATTTTTTGAATGCTCATATATCTGTCAAAAATGTTGTTAATTTAAAGTGGATGGACATATACTTTCTATCTTCATTTTCTTTCTTCCAATCTTACAAGTGATCCGACTCAATAAAAAATTATTTGCACCTGTGACGATATAGGCATAGCATGACCCCAGGATAAAATAATTTGTTATTAGAGCATATGAATTTCATCTTCCTACTCTTTTTCATTTCGATTTTATTTGCGTTTTCGATGTTCTTTCATTTTTTCTTGTTTGGAATTTTTTTTACATATACTATTATACTTTCATTATCATAAGTACACCCTTCCGCTCCTTTCATTCCTTTTTATATATTTCAAAGTTTTTTGACCATATTTAAAAATTTTATTTTTAAAATCATTCTTTTGTAAATTATAAATTATTATATAATTTCACTTAAAAAATAAAAAAAATAAAGAACTTAGATTACATGGTGAAATGGTTATAAATTACATGAACAAAAAATGATTTTGCAAGTCAGTAAAAGCTTATGCAAACTCTAATGTAACCACGGGCAAACTCGAACACAAAAAAAATGGTGATTTTTCAGAAATCACAAAAAAAGTTACAGACCATATTTTTTGCGAAATCAAAAAATAGTAAATCGCAAACAAACTTAAAGAAAGTAATATTTTCGGTAATTTCTAAAATTATTTGATTAAAATTCAGAAAAAATTAAAAAAAAATAAAATGTAAATTATAATTTACCAAACATATAATCAACTTATAAAACATAAGTTTTGTATTTTTGAATATTCAATATTTTTTAAAATAAATAACTTATAAATTAGAGGAAATTACAAAGTGGTGGCTCAACTTTACCCGTTTTTGCATTTTGGTGGCTGAAATTTCAAATTTACAAAATAGTGTCCAAATATTAGTTTTATATTTCAAAAAGGTGGCTAGGGCCACTTTTTTGAGAAAAAAAATCTGAAATTTGTTCTTTTAAAAGTGGCCCTAGCCACCTTTTTGAAATATAAAACAAATATTTGGCTACTATATAGCAAATTTGAAATTTCAGCTACCAAAAGGCAAAAGCGGGTAAAGTTCAGCCACCACTTTGCAATTTACTCTGTAAATTATAATTACCAAACACTTCGACAATTTATATATAAATAACTTGTACGAAAAATTATCCAAACGCCAACATAATTTATAAGTTACAATATAAATATCATTTATACGACACTTTTCAAATTAAAAATTATGAGTTATATTTTTTAATACTACCCAAACGAACCCATTATACGGCCAGTAAACAGAGACTATCTTCCCCTCTTTGAACTCCATTAAGGAATTTGGGGTCCCCCCCTGTTGTAAACAGTTCAATCCGGCCATTTCCTAAAGGAGCTTTCATCAGTGGCTTTTTAGAAATTTTCATACATCACTTAAGGTAGTTCTAATACCTGAAGCAGTTGAGGAGATATATTTGCACTAGTCACGTTTTCTGTTGGGCCTCATAATAGAAAAAGAAGGAAAGATATTAGATAAGACTAGAGGATAAGAGTTTTTAAATAAATAGCCCAATAAGGGCCCATTTGTAAGGGAAAAAGGCCCAATTGGGAATCCCTATAAATAGAGCATATTTGCCCAACTTGTAGAGGGTTGGAAAATTAGTATCAATAAAAGAGTGTTGTTTCTAAATTTAATATGACTCAAATATAGGGCCATCATTTAGCGCTAGAAGGAGCTCTGAAATTTGATACTCCACCATGATAATTGAAGAAGAAGATCCAGAGAAATGCGGAAACACGGCAGAGATCCAAACTGTCCAGAAATCAGAGCAAATTAATCCAGCAGGAAAAGAAAAAGAGCCATCGACCCTCAAGCCAAGTCGGCTGTTTCCAGTGGAGGACAATCCCCCACCGGAAGGCTCTCAGATGCAAAAACCGCCTGTTAAGCGTAAAAGGAGAGTCACTAAAGACATCCGCTCTCGTGTTCTAACAGAAAAAGGAAAGCAGGTCCTCTCCAGTGACGCTAGGTTGCATCTGCAGAAATTGAGACAGAAAAAACTTTTACGGGAGCAAGAAATAGAGGGCATAGAAGGCTCAGATGAAGAACTTAAGTTGTTAGAAGCCGAAACTAAAAGACTGGAAGCAAAGCTAGAGAAAATAAGAGAAATCCATCGTTTATAACAGGAGTTGAAGCAGGCGTCAATTAAGGAAGGAGGTGATGAAGAGCTGGGGTATGTTGAGCTGTCAGAGGACGATGAAAATTACTACTATGATGAGGAGGAAGTATCTACCGAGTCTATATATTCCAGGCCTCGACGCCCCAGAACAGTTTCCTCAGGGGGTACCCCGCAGGGGTCGATGTCAACAGACTCGATATCGCAAGGGGAGTTTCTTAAGATGCAGGAAGATATGGCTCAATTGCGTGATTTAGTTAAAACGCATTCGAGATTTGAAGCCCTGGTTGAAAGCCCCTTATCTCGAAGTATCGAAAAAGCTAAAATAGACAGGACTTTGAAAACCCCGACGCTCGACCAATTTGATGGATCGACCGACCCATCAGGCTTCCTCAATACTTTCGACGGTCGAATGGCATTCTACCGACACTCAGAAGTCGCCCGTTACCAATTCTTCTCTACATGTTTACAGGGAACAACGTTACGTTGGTATAACAATCTCCCATCTAGGTCGATCGAATCCTGGACTACATTGAAAACTAAATTTCAGACGAGGTTTTCAAGCAACTACAAAGGGGCAAGATCACAGCATCTTTGATTACGATGCGTCAAAGGCCTAGCGAATCCTTGAGAAGCTATTTAGGTCACTTTCGTCAAGCTATATCTGAAATAACAAACCTAGAGGAACCTTTGGCAATAAACTATTTAGCAGCATGCATTGATGAAAGACGACATGGCATTCTGCTAGAAGAGCTCATAGAAAAACATCCCCAACAACTTCATGCGGCTTTCCAGATTGTCAAACATCGGATGACGCTTCAAGAGGCGGTGGGGAGCATAAGATCTTCCCGACTCTCTAATTACAAGAATGACATGTCAAGAACTCATAGCCCTCGGACCCCGAGGTCTCGAAGGTATGACTTCAAATCTCCTCGACGTTCATCGCCGAGAAGGGATACTGGAAAGGAGAAATTTCAAAGCCCGAGAGGTCGAGAATATCAACGACAGCCCGTATCAGCTAAAAAATGGCAGCCCCGTGATAGAAAAGACAGAGAGTTTACCAAACTTACAGTCGACAATGCAATAATCTTGGCAATTCTGAAGACAGAACCTGACTTTCGACCCCCGAGGCCTATGAAGCCAGGTCGTCCTCCAAGCTCTCGATATTGTGACTATCACGAAGATACGGGGCACACTATAGAATAATGATATCAGTTAAGCAATCTCATTGAATCCAAAATTAGAAGAGGCCATTTCGTCCATTACATCGAAGGACATGGCCAAAATCAACAAAGACAAGACGACAAAATAATCGATGTAATCTTCGGCGGTTACGCCGCTGGAGGTATGTCAAACAATTCTCGTAAGTCCTACGCCCGAGAGGTGTGTAGGGTTAACCCTTCGTGTCCCAAGAAAAGTAAACCATCTCCATCTCTTATCATATCCTTCTTAGATGAAGATTACTCTCCAAACATCATAAGAGGACATCAAGATGCGCTGGTTATCACTGCCAAAATCGGCACCAATACAGTAAAAAAGATCCTTGTCGATAATGGTAGTTCCGTCGACATTCTATATCATCACGCCTTAGCGCGAATGGATACAGGGGAAAGAAAACTAGAAAATACCCATTCGCCTCTTTATGGCTTCACAGGCAACAAGGTAAAAGTTGTTGGAACAATTGATCTACCAGTTCTTTTTGGCACAATGCCTTACCAAGTATGGAAGATAGTTAAGTTTCATGTAATTAGTGTAAACTCAAGCAACAATGCCATTCTAGGTCGAACGACTATTTCGGCACTGGAAGCCATCACGTCGATATCCCATTTGAAGATGAAATTCCCAACTGAGTTTGAAGTGGGGGAGATGTGCGGTGACCAAGCAGTCTCGAGATAATGCTACTTTACTACCGTCGTACCCTAAAAACAAGATTGTGATTCTCAAACTATCAACGAGGTTATTCAGATAGACCCCGATAGCATCATCGATATTCCGAGGGATCCCTCGTTCTCCCCTGTCGGTGAAACTGTCGAAGTGTCAATTGATGAAAACTCTCCAAATAAAACAGTTAAAGTGGGAAAAGATCTAAACACCCAAGTAAAAGATGAATTAACAAGGTTGCTTCAGAAATTTTTAGATATATTCGCATGGTCACCTTCCGACATGCCAGGAATACCCGTCGACGTAGCGAGACACCCTCTACATGTCGACCGCCAGAAAAACCCAGTCAAGCAAAAGAAGCACACGTTCTCAGAAGAAAAATGACGAGCTATAGAAGAGGAGCTTGATCGGCTCTTACTTGCCCATTTCATCGAGCCGGTGAAATTTCCGACATGGATTGCTAATGTCGTTCTTGTGAAGAAAAGTAATGGGAAATGGCGAATGTGTGTTGATTATTCAGACCTTAACAGAGCATGTCCGAAGGATTATTATCCTTTGCCGAATATAGATCAAATTATTGACGCTACTGCTGGTCACGAACTGTTGTCTTTCATGGACGCGTTCTCATGATATAACCAAATCAGGATGGATGATCAGGATTGGGAGCAAACAGCGTTTATCACACATCGAGGGGTCTTTGCATATCGAAACATGCCTTTCGGGTTAATCAATGCTGGTGCAACATTTCAGCGCATGATGGATGAAATATTTAAGGAACAATTGGGTCGGAACCTCGAGGTGTATGTTGACGATATGATAACCAAATCAAAATCTTCAAATAATCATTGTAACGACCTTCGAGAGACTTTTGAGAATGTCAGGCGTAATAACATGAGATTGAACCCGTTAAAGTGCTCTTTTGGCTTAACATCTGGGAAATTCCTAGGGTTTCTTATTTCCCAACGAGGGATCGCGGATGACCCTTCACAGATAAAAGCCATATCTGAAATGAAAGACCCATCGACCATCAAAGAGGTTCAACGTCTCACTGGTTGCATAGCGGCCCTTCGACGCTTCATACCGCAAACCTCCAAAAAATGTAGTCCCTTCTTCAAGGTCATCAAAGAAGCATCAAGGAACAAAAAGTTGATATGGGATGATCAATGTAAAGAAAGCTTTGAAGCCATAAAAGCATTTTTGACAAGCCCCCCAGTTTTAGCAAGAGCATTGCCTCATGAGACTTTAAAAGTATACATCTCGGCCTCCGATGGGACAGTAGCCTCTATGTTGGTCAAAGATGTTGAAGGACGAGAAGCTCCAGTCTACTACGTCAGTCACACTCTGAAAGACACTGAAACTTGTTACCCACATGTGGAAAAATTGGTTTATATGCTCGTGGTAGCAAGCAGAAAGCTCTGTCACTATTTCCAAGGCCGTCTGATAAAAGTCATGACTGACCAACCCCTGAAGCGTATCTTACACAAGCCCGATATGACAGGGCGTCTCGCCGCTTGGACGGTCGAGCTCAGCCAATTCCACATCGAATATCTACCCCGGAACGCAGTAAAGTCTTAAGTCTTGTCAGACTTTGTTGTAGAATGCAAATTTGATAGTCTTATACTCGAAGAAACACCATTTCTACAAAAGGCCTGGGTTCTTTACATCGACGGCTCATCAACATCATCATCAGGGGGTGCATGTGTCATTTTAATCAGTCCAGAGGGATTCAAAATACAACAAGCCTTAAAATTCTCATTTCCAGTAATAAACAATATAGTTGAGTATGAGGCTTTGTTAGCAGGTTTGCGCCTAGCAATTGAGCTAGAGGTAAAGATTTTAGAGATATTTGGGGATTCCACCTGGCCATCTGCCCCAATCTTTCTTTTGTATACCCACTTGCACCCAATAGGCTAACACCTTCAGGCGCCTCAACCAGAGTCCATACTTGGTTAATATACATAGATTCCATTTCGGATTTCATGGCACTATGCCATTTCTCTGAGTCAACACTACTCATAGCCTCATTATAGGTCACAGAGTCGTCATCATCAATCATTGACAACTCATTTCCATTCTCAATGACAAGGCCATAATACTTCTCAGGTTGGCGAGACACTCTCCCTGTCCAACGAATGGGATGTTCCACAGAAGGTTGTTCAGTCTGAACAGGTGTTTCCATTTGATCCGTAGTAGTTTGTTCAATTTTGCTCCCACTGTTTCCTTCAAGGATAAACTCCTTTTCCAAGAAGGTAGCTGTAATAACCCCAATTTTTGGGAAATTTTGAAACCCTTATGAATAGTGTTTTTGCTGAATAAGAAAACTTTTCATGCCACACTATGTAGGGGTTCTGATATGGATATTCTGAGATTTTATTAGTACTTTATATGGGATATAAGTGTATGTAAAGATCGTCAGAATCCAAATCCGAACACTTTGATTTTCCCGGAAATACACTAGATACGAAGAGAATTGAGTATAAGGTAACAGGATAAAAAGGATTTAAATTAAAGGATTATAATAGAGGATCATAAAAAGGAATATAATGTATTGAGAAAGGTTAAGGGAACCTAAGTAATAAGATCCCGGGTATGATCCTTCAAACGATAAACGAGAACGAAAGTTAAGCGAACCGTATAACAGATCAGCGGTCATTAGGCAAACAATTAGGAAGTTAATCAAAGGGATTAGAGAGAGTGATGTCACCCAACCAATGAGAAGAGGAAAAGGAGGGAAGGATGACATCACCACATGACATAGGCATGACATGGGAAGGAAAGAGGTGTGGTTGAATGAGAACCACACAAATTCAAGGGCAACAAGGTAATTGACTAAATCAAACACAAAACCAATCAACCAAGCCAAGCAAATCACTTTCATCAAAATCAAAAAAAAAAGAAACCAAGGCATTGTTCTTCATGCTCTCGGCCCTTTTCTTAAAAAATGAAAGTCCAAGCTCCTCCACTTGCTATTTTACAAGGTAATTATCCTAACTTCTCCTAGTTAAGTTACATACTTCCTATAAGTTTAAGCTTCTAATTCCAAGCCAATCTTTTTCTAGAAATCAAGGAAGAAGATGGTGAATAGTACTTTCTTGAAATTAATTTTTGTGTTCTTGATTTCTTTGAAAGAACAAGCTTGTAGGAGGTTAGATTAAGGCTTCCATGGGAATTTCAAGGATCTTTCATGGATTAAAAGCTTCAAGGAAGGTATAACTCTTCATGATCTTAGTTTTAAGTTTTGTTGTTTAGATTTCCTAATGTTGAGATGATGGGTTAGTGTAATGGGTTTCTAATCATGTTTAAAGCTTGTTATGAGTAGTTTAGTTGGTGAGAGGCATGATTATTGTGTGTTTAGAGATGGGTTGATTTTGTGATATTTTTGGAGTTGGAAATCTTGGTTATTAGTTAATGAACCTAAGTAAAGCTTTTGGTTCATGTGGGGAATAAGTATAAATTGTTAATGTGGAGTTGTTGGGGCTGTTATGATTTAGTTTGGATGGAGTTTTTATTGGGTTGTGATTGTGGGTTGAATTGTGGTTGATTTGGAATGGTTTAATTTGGGAAATCATGTAAACATAGCCGTCGTAACGTCCGATTTTCTTTAGACTGTTTTTGTGCATAACATTAGGACCCGAGAACCCCCTGCTAGATTATGACCATTGCCATGTTTAGATAGCTCATGTTACGAGCTTCGTTTTGATATGTAGTTCGTTCGATTCCGATGCACGGTTTAGGAGAAACGACTGTTTCAAGTAACGGCGTTTCGCGAACGAAACTTTTCCCCTCGCCTTACTTTGAAATATAGGTTAAAGACCAAAAAGGGTTAATTAATGTATGAAACAATTATGGTAAGAGTGTTAGGCAGTTGGTAAGACACTCGCGAAGGAATCGCCTTAAAACTCGTAAAGGTTAAATTATTAAAAATGGTGGAGCCGAGGTTACTCGAGTGACTTAAGAGAATCAGTAAGCGCAAATCGAGCGTTAGAGTCTGAGTTGGCTAGAGTATAGATTTACAAGTGACTTTGGTTTAATTCTAACTTACTTGTTGCTTATAGGTTACCAGACTCGTCCCGAGCCATTCGTAACCCCCAGTCGCTCAGGCAAGTTTTCTACCAGTTATAACTGTTGTTGTGATGTATATATGTATTTGCATTATCTTGCGATAGATGCATGTTGGTTAATTAGCAAATGTTGCAATATATTGAAGCATGCTGCTATGGTATATATATATGCATGCCTGTTTCGTATTCTTTCCATATATATCTGTTGATTCAGTTGATAATACCTATGCTAGAGAATAGCGGTAACTTGCGTATACCCTTAGTATAGGGGATAAAAGGTGAACATAATTCTAAACCGGGAGTCGATGTTCCCGAGTATATTATATATATATATATATATATATATTTATATATATATATATGGATATAGTTTTAAAACTATTGATCGAATAAGGTTTATTCGATACCTTTTTTTTACTTAATTGAATATTTATTCGAATATTCATTCGAGGGCTTATGACTTCTTTATTTTATTAAATGAATATTATTATGAATATTCATTCGAGGGCTTATGACTCTTTATATTATTTATTGAATATTATTTTGAATATTATTCGAGGACTTATGACTCAGTTCATATTATTATTGAATATTACTTGGATATTCATTTGAGGATGTATGACTCCTTTATTTTATGAATATTATTTATAGTATTCATTCGAGGTATTATGACTCCGCTTATTACTTAATAATATTCTTTATTGTAATAAAGAATAAGGTGTCGATAATCAAACTTATTTTTGATTATTCAAATAAAGATATTACTTTCATATAAGTATATCTTTGATTATTTGCTATTCATTCGAGTATAAGTTTTCCAACTTCTACCTCAATTATTCTTCATGGGAATATTATTTAAATAATAATATTCAGATATTTCTTTCATATTGGGACTGATTTATTTTATAAATCAGCATTACTCCAAACATTCTTAAAAATGTTTTCGAGTCTTCAAAATGATTTTTAAAAGTTAGAGCGGATCCCAAAACTCATTTTTTTTATATTTAAGATCTTCCTTTTTAAGGGGATTTAAATACTCGCTCAAAACCGGAGGGATTCGGCTCTGTGGTGTATTTTATATTCGCAACAAGGTTGCAGTTTTGGTAAATGAATTGATTACTTACCCAACGTTCGGGAAGTAAGTCCATCTATTGAGTCGGCATAAGCAACATGGGCTCAGTGGGCGTCCATGATAGTGTAAGTGGCTCAGTGGGAGTCCATCAAATGCATAAGTGGCTGAGTGGCAGTCCAGCATAAGGTCCTATTGCGACCAAGGGTGATGACCAGTGGGGAATTCGTCCATCTACTAGTAGAAAAGGTTACTTATGGGTATCTTTGCCTGATCAGCAAGATATCTGGTTTATGCCAAAATTCTTTTCCTTTCCAAATTTATTGGATATTGCAAGTCTGTTCATACTTTACATGACAGAGGTTTTCAGGAAATGTATGGGAGATATATATGAATATATATATATATATATATATCAGAACTTAATGAAGTATGTCATAACTTCATTTCCTTTAATAATATTTTAAAGATTTAATCTATTCAAATCTTGTCTTGTAGTCTCATCTATGTGATGAACTGTTGAAAGCTCATTATACTTTGAACAATGGTAGTTCAAGTAGCTTTATAAATGATATAAGTGTAGTGAAGTATTTGGTAACTTCATCTTTTAAACTTATATCTAATTAATAATTGTCTTATGAATGACAAAGATTTTCAGAAAAACGTTGAGACAAGGTTAGATATATGAGATCACCTTGCAACGATATTTTTTTATACAGTTATACACTGGGACTTTGTGTATATTATGCATGGAAGAGGACTTCCAATATTTTGAAAAGTATATATGTATATAAACTGAATATTTTGCAACTTCATCGCATTAAGATATCAAATTTGGTTCATTTCTTTTGACCAAGACTTTCATGAGTATTATGAGTAGGCTCATATATTGTTAATCATTATACATATTATTTTGGTGGGCTTGCTGCTCACCCTTGCTTTCTTCTTTCATCACACAACATCAGATAGATAAGATGAACAGGACCAAGCTCCCAATTCGCAAGCGGATAGGAAACGTTCCGCAGCTTTCTGGAAGCGTTGAGGCCGCTGTAGCTGAGGTAGAAGTTACCAATAGGCTAAGTTTTCAACTAATAATGTACCAGACTTATGTATAATTATGAATTGTAATAATGACAAAGAAATGTAAATTTATTCAGAAACCTTTTTAAGGTGTATTGACATATAATTGTGGAATAAAACGACTTGTGATTATTTTTGGATATTCATCTCTGAGACTATAACTTGTGGTGTGTGTGTTTATTGTGGGGTCACAGTACAGAGTAGTTGATTGTGTATTAAGATTGGGTGTTATTAAGGGAAATGGAACTCGTGACAACCCGGATCCCCGACCCCGGATTTGGGGGTGTTACAGAAGTGGTATCAGAGCCAAGCGTTATAAACCTCAGAGATGATGTGACGTTAAGATAATAAGTTCACAAAGATAATAAGAACTCTTGCCAAGTTCATAGTCGGGCTACCTAACGTAGTACTGACAGTTAAAACCCTTATGGGAAGCCTTATAAATATCGTGATAGGAGCGTAGTTCGTTATCGTATATGGTAGAGGGACTCCGAACCCTGAGGTTGAGGAGCAACAACGCGATGATGTTTTATTACTAATTGGGGATCGGATTGTGGATCCGATAGAGTGTCCTAATGCAGGACCGGATGATGTTGATATTGAGGATGTAGCGGTTGAGGATGTTGTCCTAGAAGGGATAGTTGTTGAGGAGGATCCCATGGAGGATCCTGACAAGATTGGATAAAGGACCATTGATGAATTGATGACCATGGTTAGGTCGACTACCAGAGGTAGGATTGGTCGGTCACTACCAGAGGTTCGTTCAAGTTTGTAAAGATAGTCGCCCCTTTAACGCGGCTTACTCATAAGACTGAGAAGTTCGAATAGACAGAGAAATGCGAGAACAGCTTTTAAGAACTGAAGCAAAGGTTGGTGATGGCCCCTATGCTGGCGTTGCCAGAAGGAAAAGGAGATTTTGTGAAGTGTAGTGACGCTTCGCACAAGGGCTTAGGGTGCGTGCTTATGCAGCACGGTAAGGTAATCGCGTACATGTCAAGACAATTAAGGTAATATGAAATTCGATATCCCCTCCCATGAGCTTAGGCTCGTGGCAATAGTTTTACCATAAAGATTGGAGGCACTACTTGTATGGAGAGAAGTGCGAGAATTACCTAAGCCATAAATGCTCTAGTACATTTTCACGTAGAAAGAGCTCAACATATGCCAGAGGAGGCAGTTAGAGCTAATCAAGAATAATGATTGGGAGATTCTTTATCATTCGGGGAAAGCCAATGTGTTGGCTGATGCCCTTAGTAAAAAGGAGAGACTCAAGATGATAATGTCTTTGGGAGAGTTTGTAAGAGATTCTGGAAATAGTAGTGAAGGTAACTAGAGCCGGTACCGAAAAGCTGTTTGAGATTGCAATAGAGACCGAATTATTGGGAAAGAGCATACGGTGCCAGAAAAAGGTGATGAATGAAGGCAGAGAGCCAACAAATAAATATGAGATTAATACCGAGAAAGATGATAAGGGAATAATGAGGTATTCCTATAGAATTTGGGTTCCGAAAGTTCAAGAGCGTAAGGATGAGAACTTAGATGAGAGCCATAGTTTGAGGAATAAGATTTAGAGCAAACCCTGAACGTGATAGTCAGGGAGGTCGCCATCAAGATAGAAGGAACCCATGACATAATGGAGTGGAAAATGAGGATTTTAAATTAAAAGATGACCGCAATTATGGGGAGTAGGATGAAACATTTCATACTAAGGAAACAGAAAGTCGAGTAAGGAAAGGAGACCCGAGACGGTACTCCTATACGGCAATTCATGGACCTGTCTAGACAGAACTTGGACTATTATCCCCAACCACCACCTTGAGGAAACAATGCGATAGGAAATTCTTTCAGGACCTGTAAGTCTCTAAGCTCTCAGAGTTCCAAGAAACAGGTTGACCCAGTCGAGGCAAGAGCCTGGCTAAAGGAAATATAGGAATTATTTGAGATTCTAAATGATTGACGAATCTCAAAAGACTATTTTTGTCACTTACCCTCCTAAGAGAGAGACCACCCGCTGGTGAAAGACCAAGAAAGGCACGGAGCCAGAGGTTAGAATAAACTGATTTAAGTTCAGTCAATTGTTTTCGGGAAAGTAATTCCCAAAGATAAGGAGATAGTGTAAAAGCTTTAGAGCCAGAACAAAGGCAGACGAGTATGATGAATTATGAATCTAAGTTGTAAAAGTTATCAAGATTCGTTCTTAGGACACGAATCCAGAATGACGGGATGTTTGAAATCAATGCTTATGTTGTGTTAGTTCATGAAATAATGATAAGAGAAAGGAAAATAAAAAAGAAACTGAAGTGGAAAGGAATATAAAGGCAATAGAGTTTGAGGTATGATAAGGGAGTTGGGTATGAGGAAACCCTAAAGACTCGTAGCAATAGACATAGAAAAGTATGTAATCGTCAGGATGAAAGTGATTCACCATGAGTTAAAATAGATGGTTGAAGGCATAAGAGATACATATATAATTATCCCCTGTAAGTTGGGAGAATTCAATGAAACCTTGAGATAATTCGAAGGGTAAATAATGAGACGCGGATAGACTAAGGAGACAAGGAAGTAAGAAATTAAGAAAATTGGATGAAGGAAGTGACCTTCAAGAATGGGAAGTGTAAGACCGGTGGCATGATACCCAGAAAGGGAGACGCCAGGTATGAAAGATATCCCAACATTGAGGTGACTGTTGAGATAAACAACAAAAGTACATAAGGAATTATTAAGAAGAAGTTCATGTTGAACATGACCAATATCTTCCAGAACATCCATGTTATCATTACCAAATCAGGAAAGAAAAGCGGATGACCATTGTTATCTTTTGGAGGCCATATGGATTGACCTCAATTTGAATAAGGATGCTATTATGAAGTTAGGTATAGACTATCGAGGTGGGAATGACTGAATAAGACACCCTTATCAGGGATATATGACTTGATTTATCCATGGAAGAAGGCAGGTACCTTTTAAAGGTGGAATTAAGGATAGAACATCGGTAACTTAAAATGAATCCTCGGGGAATGCATAAAAGTTGGAATTTCACCCTTAATAGGGATAGTGTGAGTTTTGACAGTGTGAATTGGAAATGATTAAGGTAATAACAACCTTTAAGAATCAGTGGAGAAATTTTTCAGAAGTATATAGACAATGATTCTAGTATTAATAAATGGTATCTTGATATGCCCTGTATCTAGGGAATACAGGAGGAACGATTGAAGGATAACCTTAGAGGTTTTACAAGGAGAAAGGTAATATTCAAAATTCTCAAGAATAGAAATGTTGATAAAGGAAATATGACGTAATTATAATGTTGCCAAGTGGGGCACGTGTTAAACCACGAGAAAGTATGGATCGAACCAGTAATGGTCGAAATTGTTCAGGGCAATTAGGACTTAAGATAAAAGATGTTCTAAGTATGATTGAGAGTCAGTCTTGACAGTGATCAGCCTCTAAAGACTGAGGCAATAACTTATGGAAAAATGGTGATATTTTTTTTACTCATCAGATATTAAAGAAAAGCATTTTCACATAAGCTGTGATTGAAATAAGGTAGAAAATTTATTTAGAGGTGGTTAAAATGACATTGACTGTAAGGAAATTTTACTATCAGGAAAGGCCAAAGAGGTGGCCGACACTTTAAAGGTAAGTGGATAATTATAGGCGCGTGTGCCAAAAGAATACAGTGATGATGGTTAAAACTGTGAAGGTTGTATTATGGTTTGGAAGATTGACATTCCTTCTGATGATTGTGCAATACCCAACCGTAATAGTAGTTGGTAAAGGTTTAATTCGTGTAATCGCCATGAACGGGCTATCTATATTAGAAGGTCCTATCTTGAGATAAGCCAGGACCATATTTCAAAAAGGACTAAACAAACCTTTGAGTTAAGTCTTCTATTGAAGGCATATGATTAAGAATGGTATTAACCTGCTATCGTTCCTTTGAGCGAAACTCTTCTGTAATTTTATCTGCTTCATGTCATGTATGTATGTCAGGATCAGGAGTGTTCTTCATGAATCAGGAATGGTGATTATGTTACCTCCTTAGAATGATTTGATACGACATGTATGGACTCTGTATGGTTAGATATTAAGATTTTATGGGAAAGTGAATGACGATAGTAGGTCAGTGGTGGACCATAGTAAGGCAGCAATGATTCTGCGAGTAGTGAGCTGATTACAACCATGAGAGTTGTATTGGAATGGGTGTTGAGATTGAGTACCACTAATCGGGTTGTGGTAGTGTATAAGTTATCATTGATAGACTAATTAAGTAGAGTATCTACCTATTGTATATTTATTCTACTTATCAATAGAGAGTCGTATTACTATACGAGGAAGGTTGCAGTGCAAGCATAGAATTTTAGTAACAGTGATGTCTGGAATGAAAACCCAGATTCAATTTTCGATGTCGAGGGAGTTTCAAAGGTGATTGTGTATAAGCTCGAGGAAGAGCATGGGTCCATAGAATGATGGACGGAATAGCAAAAAATATTTAAGCATGCAAAATGCGATGCGATAATACTTGATGTTGATATAAATACATATGTTTTGTTCTCCTATGACAAACCTCTATAGTTCAGAGGTAGGTTCCAAGCCATATATTTTGTGGCAGTATATGTTTTTTTCATATATACAATTCTCTTCAATTCGTTCTTTTCTCTTCTTTTCATTTCATGTAAGCTGAGAAGAACAACCCTTCCAGAAAGGGGAGGTATTGCCGAATGACTATCTATCTGTGTGATAGAAGCCTAGTAGGATACCATCTATTGTTTAATTGCTTGTCAAGTACTAAAGGCTGGCCACCTTCTGTACTAACTATGCGATATAACAAGTGTTCATGATCATAGTGATCTCTCAATAAATTCTTTTACTTCTATATGAAGGATTAAGCTTTCGAAGATAGAAGCAGCTGAAAAAGGATAATAAAATTGTGATAGTATTCGGGATGGAAACACATTCGTGATACTAAGGTTGACGTGGTTATTAAAAGGTTATAGAACGCTAACGAGCAAAAGTATAACCAGTATAATATTAGGAACGGAAGGTGATAGCGATTACGAACTGGAAAAGAATGGGTATTGAGAAGCAAAAGCTATAATGATTAGAAGCTATGATGAGAGTCTGTGTAATAGACTTGAAAGAATTTGGAATGATCACTTAACGCGGATTAAGTTCTCTTACGACAATAGATCATATGTCAGTATTGAGGTATCGCCTTATGAGATCCTTGAGGGAAGACAATGTCGGTCTCCCTTATGTTAGGATGAAGTTGTAGAGCGCAAGATGCTCGGACCCGCAGTAGTCCAAAGGACCAAGGATATAATAGATCTAATCAGAGGACGGCAGGTAGTAGCCCAAGATGGACATAAGAAGTATGTTGAATTGACACGAAAGGACAAAGAATAGGAAGTAGGGGACCTAGTGTTGTTATAGGTATTCCCTTGGAAAGGATTGATGAGGTTCGGAAAGAAAGGAAAGCTAAGTCTACAATTTGTTGGACCCTTGGATATATTAAGAAGTATTGGGAAGTTAGCATATGAGCTAGCCTTACCCCAGAACATGTAGCAAGTCATAACGTGTTTCACGTATCAATGTTAAGAAAGTGTAATTCGGATGCTAGACAAATAGGGGCATATGAGCGCATAGACATGCAACCAGACGTAACCTATATGGAGCAACCAGGAAGGGTATAGATTAAGAAGGAACGAGTGCTTAGGAGAAAGGTTATCAAACTAGTAAGAGTTTGATGGTAGAACCAAAATGTGGGAAAATTGACTTGAGAGTTAGAAAGTGCAATACTAAGAAGGTATCCCTATTCATTTCTATCTAATTCCGGGACGGAATCCTTTTAAGGAGGGGAGACTGTAATAACCCTAATTTTTGGGAAATTTTGAAACCCTTATGAATAGTGTTTTTGCTGAATAAGAAAACTTTTCATGCCACACTATGTAGGGGTTCTGATATGGATATTCTGAGATTTTATTAGTACTTTATATGGGATATAAGTGTTGTAAAGATCGTCAGAATCCAAATCCGAACACTTTGATTTTCCCGGAAATACACTAGATACGAAGAGAATTGAGTATAAGGTAACAGGATAAAAAGGATTTAAATTAAAGGATTATAATAGAGGATCATAAAAAGGAATATAATGTATTGAGAAAGGTTAAGGGAACCTAAGTAATAAGATCCCGGGTATGATCCTTCAAACGATAAACGAGAACGAAAGTTAAGCGAACCGTATAACAGATCAGCGGTCATTAGGCAAACAATTAGGAAGTTAATCAAAGGGATTAGAGAGAGTGATGTCACCCAACCAATGAGAAGAGGACAAGGAGGGAAGGATGACATCACCACATGACATAGGCATGATATGGGAAGGAAAGAGGTGTGGTTGAATGAGAACCACACAAATTCAAGGGCAACAAGGTAATTGACTAAATCAAACACAAAACCAATCAACCAAGCCAAGCAAATCACTTTCATCAAAATCAAAAAAAAAAGAAACCAAGGCATTGTTCTTCATGCTCTCGACCCTTTTCTTAAAAAATGAAAGTCCAAGCTCCTCCACTTGCTATTTTACAAGGTAATTATCCTAGCTTCTCCTAGTTAAGTTACATACTTCCTATAAGTTTAAGCTTCTAATTCCAAGCCAATCTTTTTCTAGAAATCAAGGAAGAAGATGGTGAATAGTACTTTCTTGAAATTAATTTTTGTGTTCTTGATTTCTTTGAAAGAACAAGCTTGTAGGAGGTTAGATTAAGGCTTCCATGGGCATTTCAAGGATCTTTCATGGATTAAAAGCTTCAAGGAAGGTATAACTCTTCATGATCTTAGTTTTAAGTTTTGTTGTTTAGATTTCCTAATGTTGAGATGATGGGTTAGTGTAATGGGTTTGTAATCATGTTTAAAGCTTGTTATGAGTAGTTTAGTTGGTGAGAGGCATGATTATTGTGTGTTTAGAGATGGGTTGATTTTGTGATATTTTTGGAGTTGGAAATCTTGGTTATTAGTTAATGAACCTAAGTAAAGCTTTTAGTTCATGTGGGGAATAAGTATAAATTGTTAATGTGGAGTTGTTGGGGCTGTTATGATTTAGTTTGGATGGAGTTTTTATTGGGTTGTGATTGTGGGTTGAATTGTGGTTGATTTGGAATGGTTTAATTTGGGAAATCACGTAAACATAGCCGTCGTAACGTCCGATTTTCTTTAGACTGTTTTTGTGCATAACATTAGGACCCGATAACCCCCTGCTAGATTATGACCATTGCCATGTTTAGATAGCTCATGTTACGAGCTTCGTTTTGATATGTAGTTCGTTCGATTCCGATGCACGGTTTAGGAGAAACGACCGTTTCAAGTAACGGCATTTCGCGAACGAAACTTTTCCCCTCGCCTTACTTTGAAATATAGGTTAAAGACCAAAAAGGGTTAATTAATGTATGAAACAATTATGGTAAGAGTGTTAGGCAGTTGGTAAGACACTCGCGAAGGAATCGCCTTAAAACTCGTAAAGGTTAAATTATTAAAAATGGTGGAGCCGAGGGTACTCGAGTGACTTAAGAGAATCAGTAAGCGCAAATCGAGCGTTAGAGTCTGAGTTGGCTAGAGTATAGATTTACAAGTGACTTTGGTTTAATTCCAACTTACTTGTTGCTTATAGGTTACCAGACTCGTCCCGAGCCATTCGTAACCCCCAGTCGCTCAGGCAAGTTTTCTACCAGTTATAACTGTTGTTGTGATGTATATATGTATTTGCATTATCTTGCGATAGATGCATGTTGGTTAATTAGCAAATGTTGCAATATATTGAAGCATGCTGCTATGGTATATATATATGCATGCCTGTTTCGTATTCTTTCCATATATATCTGTTGATTCAGTTGATAATACCTATGCTAGAGAATAGCGGTAATTTGCGTATACCCTTAGTATAGGGGATAAAAGGTGAACATAATTCTAAACCGGGAGTCGATGTTCCCGAGTATATTATATATATATATATATATTTATATATATATATATATATGGATATAGTTTTAAAACTATTGATCGAATAAGGTTTATTCGATACCTTTTTTTTACTTAATTGAATATTTATTCGAATATTCATTCGAGGGCTTATGACTTCTTTATTTTATTAAATGAATATTATTATGAATATTCATTCGAGGGCTTATGACTCTTTATATTATTTATTGAATATTATTTCGAATATTATTCGAGGGCTTATGACTCAGTTCATATTATTATTGAATATTACTTGGATATTCATTTGAGGATGTATGACTCCTTTATTTTATGAATATTATTTATAGTATTCATTCGAGGTATTATGACTCCGCTTATTACTTAATAATATTCTTTATTGTAATAAAGAATAAGGTGTCGATAATCAAACTTATTTTTGATTATTCAAATAAAGATATTACTTTCATATAAGTATATCTTTGATTATTTGCTATTCATTCGAGTATAAGTTTTCCAACTTCTACCTCAATTATTCTTCATGGGAATATTATTTAAATAATAATATTCAGATATTTCTTTCATATTGGGACTGATTTATTTTATAAATCAGCATTACTCCAAACATTCTTAAAAATGTTTTCGAGTCTTCAAAATGATTTTTAAAAGTTAGAGCGGATCCCAAAACTCATTTTTTTTATATTTAAGATCTTCCTTTTTAAGGGGATTTAAATACTCGCTCAAAACCGGAGGGATCCGGCTCTGTGGTGTATTTTATATTCGCAACAAGGTTGCAGTTTTGGTAAATGAATTGATTACTTACCCAACGTTCGGGAAGTAAGTCCATCTATTGAGTCGGCATAAGCAACATGGGCTCAGTGGGCGTCCATGATAGTGTAAGTGGCTCAGTGGGAGTCCATCAAATGCATAAGTGGCTGAGTGGCAGTCCAGCATAAGATCCTATTGCGACCAAGGGTGATGACCAGTGGGGAATTCGTCCATCTACTAGTAGAAAAGGTTACTTATGGGTATCTTTGCCTGATCAGCAAGATATCTGGTTTATGCCAAAATTCTTTTCCTTTCCAAATTTATTGGATATTGCAAGTCTGTTCATACTTTACATGACAGAGGTTTTCAGGAAATGTATGGGAGATATATATGAATATATATATATATATATCAGAACTTAATGAAGTATGTCATAACTTCATTTCCTTTAATAATATTTTAAAGATTTAATCTATTCAAATCTTGTCTTGTAGTCTCATCTATGTGATGAACTGTTGAAAGCTCATTATACTTTGAACAATGGTAGTTCAAGTAGCTTTATAAATGATATAAGTGTAGTGAAGTATTTGGTAACTTCATCTTTTAAACTTATATCTAATTAATAATTGTCTTATGAATGACAAAGATTTTCAGAAAAACGTTGAGACAAGGTTAGATATATGAGATCACCTTGCAACGATATTTTTTTATACAGTTATACACTGGGACTTTGTGTATATTATGCATGGAAGAGGACTTCCAATATTTTGAAAAGTATATATGTATATATACTGAATATTTTGCGACTTCATCGCATTAAGATATCAAATTTGGTTCATTTCTTTTGACCAAGACTTTCATGAGTATTATGAGTAGGCTCATATATTGTTAATCATTATACATATTATTTTGGTGGGCTTGCTGCTCACCCTTGCTTTCTTCTTTCATCACACAACATCAGATAGATAAGATGAACAGGACCAAGCTCCCAATTCGCAAGCGGATAGGAAATGTTCCGCAGCTTTCTGGAAGCGTTGAGGCCGCTGTAGCTGAGGTAGAAGTTACCAATAGGCTAAGTTTTCAACTAATAATGTACCAGACTTATGTATAATTATGAATTGTAATAATGGCAAAGAAATGTAAATTTATTCAGAAACCTTTTTAAGGTGTATTGACATATAATTGTGGAATAAAACGACTTGTGATTATTTTTGGATATTCATCTCTGAGACTATAACTTGTGGTGTGTGTGTTTATTGTGGGGTCACAGTACAGAGTAGTTGATTGTGTATTAAGATTGGGTGTTATTAAGGGAAATGGAACTCGTGACAACCCGGATCCCCGACCCCGGATTTGGGGGTGTTACAGTAGCATGTCTGGAGACAAACACCCAATGATCGGTGTAAAAGTAATACCCCAAAGTCTCTTTAGGATATCCCATAAAATTACATTTTTACGGATCGAGATTCCAGCTTATCTGGGTCAACTTTCTTGACATAAGCTGGACATCCCCAAATCTTAACGTGTTTAAGACTTGGTTTCCTTTCTTTCCATATCTCATATGGTGTTTGAGGAACAAATTTGGAAGGCACCTTATTCAGTAAATTTGCTGAGGTTTCCAATGCATAACCCCATAGGAATACTGGATGATTCGCATAGCTCATCATGGACCGAACCATGTCTAACAAAGTTCGATTTCTCCTTTCAGATACCCCATTTAACTGTGGAGTATATGGAGGAGTCCACTGTGAGACTATACCATTTTCTTTGAGATAATCTAGAAACTCTCCATTCAAGTATTCACCACCTCGATCTGATCGAAGAGTTATAATAGTGTGTTTGGTTTGTTTCTCCACTTCATGTTTATATTCTTTGAAATTTTCAAAGGCTTCAGACTTGTGTTTCATCAAATACACATATCTGAATCTAGATCTATCATCTATGAAAGTAATGAAGTACGAAAATCCACCCATGGCTTGCGTAGACATTGGTCCACATACATCTGTGTGTACCAATCTTAGCAAATCTGCAGCCCTCTCTCCATGTCCACTAAATGGAGATTTGGTCATTTTACCCAATAGACAAGACTCGCATGTAGGATATGATTCAAAATCAAAGGGGTCAAGTAACCTTTCCTTACGGCAGTCTATTTTCACTAATATAACCTAGCCTACAGTGCCATAAATAGGTCAGATTTTCATCATCTCATTTTCTTTTATTAGTTTGTTCAATCTGAAGTAAATCATGCTCTACGTCACATACATACAGACCATTATTTAAAATACCACGTCCATAAAGAACATTATCTCTAAGGATAGAACATTCATTATTCTTAATAATAAATGAAAAACCATCCAAATCCAATATAGGAATAAAAATAATATTCCTCACAATAGAGGGAACGTAATAACAATTATTCAAAATATTAGTCTTGCCCGTAGGCATATGTAAACTAAATGATCCTACAGATATGGCCGCAACCTTTGCTCCATTGCCCATACGTAGAATCACCTCATCTTTTTCAAGAGTCCTACTTCCCTTTAGTCCTTGCAACGAATTGCAAATATGAGAAGCACAGGCGGTATCTAATACCCAAGTAGAAATTTGACCTAGTGACATATTAACTTCGATCATGAACATGCCTGAATCAGAAGCGATAGTCTCACTACCCTTCTTCTTCAATTCTGCAAGGTAAACCTTGCAGTTCCTCTTCCAGTGCCCCAACTTGTTACAGTGAAAACAAACAGCTAAATTATGACCAGTCAACTTGTGAGCATCTAGTATGCTCCGGAGTGATAGTGCAGAAGACATGACGAATATAGTAAATTTGTAAATGATAAACACATAACAACCCTTAGCAAATATTCAATTTCATTTCAAAACACTATATGAATCGGGTCTTTATTCATAAGTGTCTCCCACTAGTTTATCTAATTTTTTCAACCCCCTAAGTGAAAATTAAGCATTCATAATGCTAGTGGGAATAGGGATCCTACATTCCATCACACAACCTCGGCTGTACCACGAAACGTCATGTGATATTCAATAGGCAGACAACTCTTGTCAATTACATCTTATGTTATTTCCTAATATAAGTTTAGCCTCTTGAATAATTGAGTCACGGCTGTGGCACGACAAACTCAATATTCTAAGTCAAGTCTAACCCAATATTTCGTACAATTGAATCAGTCTCCAACGGTCCACGGCTGTAGCACGTACCGACCTTTAGATTCTAATTCAATGTACATATCTCTATGTAATACACAAGTATTTCTTATCTCGAAATCAAAGCCCTCGGCTGTAGCACGAAACGACAATGATTTAAAAATAAGAACCACTTTCTACCATGTTGGAAGGCTATGACCGACACAAGCCCGTTGTGTCATTGGCCAATTACTACTTGATATTATTTAATTTTAGAGGGATTATATTACGTTACAATCATAATCATATTATAAAGAGATTCTTCCTTTTAAATTAAATATTTCAAATCAATAATCGATAATCAGATAATTCCCAGATCGGGTGGAGCATTGTCAAGAGGCGTCACTTAATAACCCTTTCTTACAGATAGAAATCTATTGTTGACATAATCATCCTTTCTCTCACTATTGAAAATTCATATTCAATTACGTGTTTCATAAACACAAGAATCTCATGATCGTATTCATAATATTTATTGTTAAGGCAAGAAACGATTCATATTCTAGATTTTCTAGAGCACGCCTTATATTGATTTAAGTTCACCTAAATCTATCATCGCATGGTAAACATAGGCATATATCTCATATATAAAATTAAATAAACAAGTAAATGTAAAGTGCAATAAATTAAATGTGTTTGGTTATGGCCCCATCCTATGTGATCTTTATCAAGCTCATGATAAAGATCAAGGTCAATCTAATATGGTGATGGAAATAAATACAACTACTTATTACATAAGTCTTTTCTTTGTTAAGACTTCTTGTATGCCTCATCTTCTTCTTTGTATCACCTCCATTGGATAGCCTTCTTGAGTCTTCAATTACATTACATGATTGAAAGTAAAACTAATCTAATGAACTTACAAGAATAACTCGAGTTACATTCGAGATTTATGATTACAAAGATTGACGACATGTAAGTCGTATTTAAAACCAAAACCAAAACCATTACACTAAGGTCGAAAGGCCATAACCATCCACCATGCTCATACAACACATAAAAGCATGTTAAAACACATAATCTGATCTTAACATATCATATTATCCATGATCTAATCATAAAAAGAAAATATGACAAAAATCAGAAAAATAAGAATCAAATCAGAAAAACAAGAATCACTGTTTACGGGAAGTAAACGACGTCAAACGCCTTACAGATGAGTCGTTGATAGTTTTTGCTATCAGTTTTGTTCAGACGCTCGTTTACCTATGGAATAGGGTATTCGTTTGCGTAAATCGGACACCAGACCCAGATTTCAGCAAATCTGCAGCAGCCAATTCAGAATCCGTATCTAATATGATTCTCATAATTAGAACAAACATAAATCATGTATATATCAGTATATATACAGATTACATAATCATCTTATGATTATACAACTCACATGAATATCATATATTCAAAACCATACATATATAAGCATATTATATCAACATCAAATCATGGCGAATCACGTACATGCTCATATATCGAAAACGGTTAAACACATAAATGAATTAAAAACTTTTCGCAAGTAGCTCTGATGCCATTGAAGGGTTTTTAGCACATAAACGCAGCGAAAATATAAATTTAAATCTTAAAAAAAAACTGAAACCCTCCGCAGGATCCATGCGAAAAATAATATTTAATTCGTAGTTCAGTATGTTTACCTTAAGAAGCTTTACGTTAATGGAAAGATGGAGGTCTTTAATGGCGATCCAAAAATGATAAACGAAGATCCTTAGCAGCTGCTCCTCAAGTGTGAAACACTCCACCGGTATCCACCAAGAAAACGATGTAATGAAGGAGGAGGAGATAGAGAGAATTAGGGTTTTGTAAATCATTTTGGGTTTAGGCAGAAATAGGGTTTATAATAGTATATTTATAGGCAAAATTTTCAACTGAAAATTTTCCCATAAAATATTATTATTATTAACCCTTTATTATTCTCACTAATAATTAAAACACCTTTTAATTATTAATCCTTTTTCTAAACTCTTTAGAAATAATTCTCTCACTTGATTTAATTTCCAAAAATTAAATTCTTAATTAATAATATTAAGAACCTTTTCTTCATTAATTTATAATCAATTAAATCTCATTTAATCAATTATAAAATTTGCCAATTAATTATTTATTTCATAAGTAAATAATTATCAGCCATTATTAATTAATTCCTCCACCATTAAATCATTCTCTTTTATGGTGTGATCCTGTAGGTTCAATATTAAGCCGGTAGTAGAAATAAATAATAATAAAACTATTTTGTCATTATTTATATAAATTCTCTAATTCATTAAATATGATTAATTAATTAATCATATTTATTCTACATCGTGAGGGATACTTCTCAGCATATTGCGACTATCCGGATAATACGAATTCACTGCTTAGAATACCAAGAACCTATTCAGTGAGTAGTTACCGTACAATTAATTCCTTCTACCCTGCAATGTCATGATTAAATACAAGGCATGGAACTTGTGTCAAGCCTATCTTATTTAATCACTTGCTTTCCCATTCACTATGCTTAGTTCTATTTAATGTAAATTAGAAACTCCTTTTTAATTTCATTCACTCTGGCCAGAGATTCCTGAACTAGCATAAGTGGATCAGCATTGAACATTCTCTTCCTTCACTGGAAGGGGTAGATCCTTTATTGATCATACACTATCTTCATTTACAAATTCCTATACCCAGTAGAGCCCTTATAATTGGCCCTTGAGACTAAGAACTAAACCAAAGCATAGTTCAGTGTACACAAGATGACTATGATGACCTCAAGTCTAAGGATACTTGTACAACTATCACTATGTGAACAACTTCTGACACGTGAGTGAACTCCATCAGTTGTTCAGCTGTGTGAGTCATGTTCAGTGAACTTATTCTATAATAAGCACCTACATACTAGCTATAGTGTCACCACACAAATGTCTATGAGAACAGACATCCTTCATAATGAAGCAAGCATAGTATGTACCGATCTTTGCGGATTATTAATTACCAGTTAGTAATCCTATGACCAGGAACTATTTAAGTTTAGAGTTATCATCTTTTAGGTCTCATTATTATGATCTCATCACAATCCATAAAAAGCTTTACTCTAAACTGTGGTATATCTTATTTAAACATTTAAATAGATAGAGCCCGTAATAAAAACAAAACAAGCCTTTTATTAATATCAATGAAATCAAAACAGATTACATAAAAGTTATTCCTAAATCCTCATACATGATTAGACTTAGGACATATCTCTTTCAATCTCCCACTTGCACTAAAGCCAATCACTCTGGTATCTAATACCCATCTTGTCTTTATGACGATCAAAGTGACTCTGAGAAAGTGGCTTTGTGAGTGGGTCTGCTACGTTGTTATGTGTGTCAACTCTCTCGACGTTGACATCTCCTCTTTCAACAATCTGCCTAATCAGATGAAAGCGCCGCAGGACATGTTTGGAATTTCTATGAGACCTAGGTTCCTTGGCTTGTGCTATTGCTGCATTGTTATCACAATACAATACAATAGGCTCTTCAACACTAGGAACAACTCCCAACTCAGAAACAAAATTCCTCATCCAAATGGCTTCTTTTGCAGCCTCACTTGCAGCTATATATTCTGCTTCCGCTGTGAAGTCAGCCGTTGTAGACTGTTTGGAATTCTTTCAACTAATCGCACCACCATTCAGAGTAAATACGTACCCTGACATGGATTTGCTATCACTTTCTGATTGAAAACTAGAGTCAGTATAACCCTCTATTTTCAACTCAGATTCACCACCAAAAATAAGAAAAATGTCCTGAGTCCTTCGCAAGTACTTAAGGATATTTTTCACTGCTTTCCAGTGGTCTTCACCTGGATTGGACTGATATCTGCTCGTCACACTAATTGAATAAGCAACATCAGGCCTTGTACACAACATCGCGTACATGATAGATCATATTGCTGAAGCATAAGGAATCTTACTCATACGCTCTCTTTCCTCAGGTGTCTTAGGAGACATTTTTTCAGAAAAGGACACACCATGGCTCATCGGTATGAGACCTCTTTTGGAGTTTTCCATGCTAAACCTTTTAAGCACTTTATGGATGTATGTACCCTGGGTAAGACCTATCATTCTTCTAGATCTATCTCTATAGATCTTCATACCGAGAATGTAGGATGCTTCTCCCAAGTCCTTCATGGTGAAGTTCTTTGATAGCCATACTTTGACTGATTATAGCATCGGTATATCATTTCCTATAAGAAGTATGTCATCCTCATACAATACAAGAAATGTTACCGCGCTCCCACTAACCTTCTTGTAGACACATGGTTCATCTATGTTTTTGATAAAACCAAACTCTTTGATTGTCTCATCAAAACGGATGTTCCATCTACGAGAAGCTTTCCTTAAACCATATATGGTTCGCAGCAGCTTACACACTAGGTGTTCATTTCCCTTGGAAAGAAAACCCTCTGGTTGTGTCATATACACTTCCTCCTCAAGTTCCCCATTGAGGAAGGTCGTTTTCACGTCCATTTGCCAGATCTCATAGTCGTAGTAAGCAGCAATCGCAAGCAAAATCCGAATTGATTTTACCAAGGCTACAGGCAAAAAAATTTCATCAAAGTCAATCCCTTGCCTTTGTTTGAATCCTTTTGCCACGAGCCTGGCCTTATAGGTCTCGACCTGGCCATCTGCTCCAATCTTTCTTTTATATACCCACTTGCACCCAATAGGCTAACACCTTCAGGCGCCTCAACCAGAGTCCATACTTGGTTAATATACATAGATTCCATTTCAGATTTCATGGCACTATGCCATTTCTCTGAGTCAACACTACTCATAGCCTCAATATAGGTCACAGGGTCGTCATCATCAATCATTGACAACTCATTGCCATTCTCAATGACAAGGTCATAATACTTCTCAGGTTGGCGAGACACTCTCCCTGTCCTACGAATGGGCTGTTCCACAGAAGGTCGTTCAGTCTGAACAGGTGTTTCCATTTGATCCGTAGTAGTTTGTGCTTCTTGAACTTCATCAAGTTCAATTTTGCTCCCACTGTTTCCTTCAAGGATAAACTCCTTTTCCAAGAAGGTAGCATGTCTGGAGACAAACACCCAATGATCGGTGTAAAAGTAATACCCCAAAGTCTCTTTAGGATATCCCATAAAATTACATTTTTACGGATCGAGATTCCAGCTTATCTGGGTCAACTTTCTTGACATAAGCTGGACATCCCCAAATCTTAACGTGTTTAAGACTCGGTTTCCTTTCTTTCCATATCTCATATGGTGTTTGAGGAACAGATTTGGAAGGCACCTTATTCAGTAAATATGCTGAGGTTTTCAATACATAACCCCATAGGAATACTGGATGATTCGCATAGCTCATCATGGACCGAACCATGTCTAACAAAGTTCGATTTCTCCTTTCAGATACCCCATTTAACTGTGGAGTATATGGAGGAGTCCACTGTGAGACTATACCATTTTCTTTGAGATAATCTAGAAACTCTCCATTCAAGTATTCACCACCTCGATCTGATCGAAGAGTTATAATACTGTGTTTGGTTTGTTTCTCCACTTCATGTTTATATTCTTTGAACTTTTCAAAGGCTTCAGACTTGTGTTTCATCAAATACACATATTCGAATCTAGATCTATCATCTATGAAAGTAATGAAGTACGAAAATCCACCCATGGCTTGCGTAGACATTGGTCCACATACATCTGTGTGTACCAATCCTAGCAAATCTGCAGCCCTCTCTCCATGTCCACTAAATGGAGATTTGGTCATTTTACCCAATAGACAAGACTCGCATGTAGGATATGATTCAAAATCAAAGGGGTCAAGTAACCTTTCCTTATGCAATGTCGGCAGTCTATTTTCACTAATATAACCTAGCCTACAGTGCCATAAATAGGTCAGATTTTCATCATCTCATTTTCTTTTATTAGTTTGTTCAATCTGAAGTAAATCATGCTCTACGTCACATACATACAGATCATTATTTAAAATACCACGTCCATAAAGAACATTATCTCTAAGGATAGAACATTCATTATTCTTAATAATAAATGAAAAACCATCCAAATCCAACATAGGAATAAAAACAATATTCCTCACAATAGAGGGAACGTAATAACAATTATTCAAAATATTAGTCTTGCCCGTAGGCATATGTAAACTAAATGATCCTACAGATATGGCCCCAACCTTTGCTCCATTGCCCATACGTAGAATCGCCTCATCTTTTTCAAGAGTCCTACTTCCCTTTAGTCCTTGCAACGAATTGCAAATATGAGAACCACAGGCGGTATCTAATATCCAAGTAGAAATTTGACCTAGTGACATATTAACTTCGATCATGAACATGCCTGAATCAGAAGCGGTAGTCTCACTACCCTTCTTCCTCAATTCTGCAAGGTAAACCTTGCAGTTCCTCTTCCAGTGCCCCAACTTGTTACAGTGAAAACAAACAGCTAAATTAGGACCAGTCAACTTGTGAGCATCTAGTATGCTCCGGAGTGATAGTGGAGAAGACATGACGAATATAGTAAATCTGTAAATGATAAACACATAACAACACTTAGCAAATATTCAATTTCATTTCAAAACACTATATGAATCGGGTCTTTATTCATAAGTGTCTCCCACTAGTTTATTTAATTTTTTCAACCCCCTAAGTGAAAATTAAGCATTCATAATGCTAGTGGGAATAGGGATCCTACATTCCATCACACAACCTCGGCTGTGCCACGAAACGTCATGTGATGTTCAATAGGCAGACAACTCTTGTCAATTACATCTTATGTTATTCCCTAATATAAGTTTAGCCTCTTGAATAATTGAGTCACGGCTGTGGCACGACAAACTCAATATTCTAAGTCAAGTCTAACCCAACATTTCGTACAATTGAATCAGTCTCCAACGGCCCACGGCTGTAGCACGTACCTACCTTTAGATTCTAATTCAATGTACACATCTCTATGTAATAGACAAGTATTTCTTATTTCGAAATCAAAGCCCTCGGCTGTAGCACGAAATGACAATGATTTAAAAATAAGAACCACTTTCTACCATGTTGGAAGGCTAAGACCGACACAAGCCCGTTGTGTCATTGGCCAATTACTACTTGATATTATTTAATTTTAGAGGGATTATATTACGTTACAATCATAATCATATTATAAAGAGATTCTTCCTTTTAAATTAAATATTTCAAATCAATAATCGATAATCAGATAATTCCCAGATCGGGTGGAGCATTGTCAAGAGGCGTCACTTAATTACCCTTTCTTATAGATAGAAATCTATTGTTGACATAATCATCCTTTCTCTCACTATTGAAAATTCATATTCAATTACGTGTTTCATAAACACAAGAATCTCATGATCGTATTCATAATATTTATTGTTAAGGCAAGAAACGATTCATATTCTAGATTTTCTAGAGCACGCCTTATATTGATTTAAGTTCACATAAATCTATCATCGCATGGTAAACATAGGCATATATCTCATATATAAAATTAGAACAAACATAAATCATGTATATATCAGTATATATACAAATTACATAATCATCTTATGATTATACAACTCACATGAATATCATATATTCAAAACCATACATATATAAGCATATTATATCAACATCAAATCATGGCGAATCACGTACATGCTCATATATCGAAAAAAGTTAAACACATAAATGAATTAAAAACTTTTCGCAAGTAGCTCTGATGCCATTGAAGGGTTTTTAACACATAAACGCAGCAAAAACGTAAATTTAAATCTTAAAAAAAAAAACTGAAACCCTCCGCAGGATCCATGCGAAAAATAATATTTAATTCGTAGTTCAGTATGTTTACCTTAAGAAGCTTTACGTTAATGGAAAGATGGAGGTCTTTAAT